>NC_134441.1:2414523-2488574 GCF_030867145.1 Opisthocomus hoazin
TACTGGAACACTCCGGGGTGTGACTGGTATGTAGTGCAACGTACTGGAGTGTACTGGGGTGTCACTGGGATGCAGTAGGATTGCACTGGGATGGAACTGGGGCATATTGGAATGCACTGGGATGTACTGGAGTACACTGGAGCGGCACTGGGAAGCGGTGGCACACACTGGGACGCAACAGGGTCACACTGGGACGGGTTGCGATGCACCTGCGTTGAACTGGGATCTGTTGTAATACACTGGGATGGTACTGGGAGGCACTGGAATGGCACTGGGAAACACTGGTGTGGAACTGGATGTATTGGGATGCACTGGGCAGCACTGGGACACGCTGGGAGGGCCCAGGACCCCCGGGCCGTGGGGGTGCGCGTACTGGTGTGGCGGAGCGGGGGGGCCCTGGAGGTCCCTGCGTCTGTCCCCAGGGTCTGTCCGTCTGTCCCCGCCCCCCCAGCGTGTCCCTTCCCCACGGCCCCAGAGCCCATCCCCCACCCTCACGACATGTGGCTGTCACCTCTCCCACCCAGTGTGTGTGTCCCCCCCCCCCATCCCTCCATCCCAGGGGACCCCGGCACGGGGACAGGGAGGGGACTGGGACAGGGAGGGGCACTGGGAATCGGGATGGGGACAGGGATGGGGACAGGGATGGGGACAGGGATGGTGTTGGGGACAGGGATGGGGACAGGGATGGGGAGGGGGATGGGGACAGGAACGGGGATAGGGACAGGGATGGGGATGGGGACAGGGACAGGGATGGGAATTGGGATGAGGACAGGGATGGGGACAGGGATGAGGACCAGGACGGGGATGAGGATGGGGACAGGGATGGGGATGGGAACTGGGATGGGGACAGGGACGGGGATGGGGACAGGGATGAAAACCGGGACTGGGATGGGGACAGGGATGGGGACCGGGTTGGGGACAGGGATGGGGTTGGGGACAGGGATGGGGATGGAGACAGGGACGGGAATGGGGCCGGGGCCGGGGATGAGGATGGGGCCAGGGGCCGGGGCCGGGGCCGGGGCGCTGACGCTGGCCGCCCCCCCCAGCCCGCAAGCAGGAGATCATCAAGATCACGGAGCAGCTCATCGAGGCCGTCAACAACGGCGACTTCGAGGCCTACGCGTGAGCGGGGCGGGGCCGGCGGGGCGGGGTGGGGGGGGCGGGGTGGGGGGGCGGGGCCGGGCCGGGCGGGCCGGGCGGGGCCTGGGCGGGTGGGGTGGGCGGGGCCGGGGCTCAGCCGCTGCCTTGCAGGAAGATCTGCGACCCGGGGCTGACCTCCTTCGAGCCCGAGGCCCTGGGCAACCTGGTGGAGGGCATGGACTTCCACCGCTTCTACTTCGAGAACCGTGAGTGCCCCGCCCGGCCCTGCCTGCGCCCTGGGCACCCTGCCCGCACCCTGCCTGCGCCCTGGGCACCCTGCCCGCACCCTGCCTGTGCCCTGCCCGCACCCTGGGCACCCTGCCTGCGCCCTGGGCACCCTGCCCGTACCCTGCCTGTGCCCTGCCTGCATCCTGTCCACACCCTGTCCACCCTGCCTGCACCCTGGGCACCCTGCCCGCACCCTGCCTGGCCTCGCCCTGCCCAGCCCCATCCATCCTGCCCATCTCTCTGCCCGTCCCTCTGTCCTTGCCCGTCCCTCTGTCCTGCCTGCCCACCCCGTCTGCCCCCTGCCCGTTTGCCCTGCCTGTCCCTGCCTGTCCCTGCCTGTCCCCCCGCCCGCCTGCCGGGCAGGTCCTCTGGCCCCTGCCCTTCCTCTGCCTGTCCATCTGTCCGTCCAAGCGTCCTGGCCCCTGCGTGTCCCTCTGTCCATCCGTCCTGCCCGGCCCCTGCCTGTGTGTCCGTCCACCCACTGCTGCCTGTCTGCCTGTCCTGCCTGCACCCTCCCTGCCTGTCCTGTCTCGCCACCCCTGCCCATCCCCTGCCTGTCCCCCTGCCCATCCCCTGCCTGTCCCCTGCCCATTCCCCGTCCCCTGTCTGTTCCCCTGTCACCTTGCCCTGTCCCCTTGCCCATCCCTCTACCCATTCCCCTGCCCTGTCCCCTGCCTGTCCTTCTGCCCGTCCCCTCTCCATCCCCTGCCCATTCCCTGTCCCCTGCCCGTCCCCCTGCCCTGTCCCCTTGCCCAGCCCTCTACCCATTCCCCTGTCCTGTCACCTGCCTGTTCCCTACCTGTCCCCTGCCTGTCCTTCTGCCCACCCCCCCTCTGCATCCCCTGCCCATTCCCTGTCCCCTGCCCATCCCCTGCCCTGTCCCCTATCTGTCCCCTGCCTGTCCTTCTGCCCATCCCCCTCTCCATCCCCTGCCCATCCCCTGCCCGTCCTATCTGTCCCCTGCCCATCCCTTACCTGTCCCCTGCCTGTCCTTCTGCCCACCCCCTTCTGCATCCCCTGCCCATTCCCTGTCCCCTGCCCATCCCCTGCCTGTCCTTCTGCCCATCCCCCTCTCCAACCCCTGCCCATCCCCTGCCCGTCCTATCTGTTCCCTGCCCATCCCCTACCCTGTCCCCTGACTGTCCCCTGCCTGTCCTTCTGCCCGTCCCCCTCTCCATCCCCTTGCCCATTCCCTGTCCCCTGCCCGTCCCCCTGCCCATCCCCTGTCCCCTCTCCATCCCCTGCCCGTGTGCTGCCCATCCCCTCCATCCCCTGTCCCCTGCCGGTCCCGTGTCCCCTGCCTGTCCCCTGCCTGTCCCCTGTTCCCTGCCCATCCCCTGTCCCCTCTCCATCCCCCGTCCCCTGACGCCCGCCCCGGCCCCGCAGTGCTCTCCAAGAACAACAAGCCGATCCACACGACCATCCTGAACCCGCACGTGCACGTCATCGGCGAGGACGCGGCCTGCATCGCCTACATCCGCCTCACCCAGTACCTGGACGCCCAGGGCCGGCCCCGCACCAGCCAGTCCGAGGAGACGCGCGTCTGGCACCGCCGCGACGGCAAGTGGCAGAACGTCCACTTCCACGGCTCGGGAGCGCCCGTCGCCCCGCTCCAGTGACGGTGAGGGGGGCGTTGGGGGGCTGCAGGGGTGGGCTGCGGGGTGCTGGGTGCTGACCCGCTGTGGGGGGTGCCCCCGACCCCGCAGAGCTGTCCCGGTTCCGGCGCGACGGAGACGGCGATGGGAGCCGAGGCGGCAGCCGGAGCTGCGGCTTCGAAGCACGCGTGTCCGCATGCCTGTCCCCCCCCACCCCGACCCCCAGCCCCCCCCCAGCCCCTGCTCCTCCCCCACTCCAGTGCCTGTGTTTGCAGAAAACAAAAAGACAAAAAAAAGCAAAAAAAAAAAAGCCAAGACGACATAAAAAGAAGGCAAAAAATAAAACAAAATGGGGGGGGGGGGGGGAAGAAACTCCAAACCCCGCCCGACCACGCACCCAACACCCACCCAGCCGCTCGGACGCAGGCGGGGGGGCTGGGGGGGCCCCCCCCGCGGCCAGACCCCCTCTCTCTGCCCTGGGGAAGGGGGGTCCCGGCGGGCGGGGGGCGGCTGGGGGGTCAGCCCCCCCTCCCCGGCTGTGCTTGTGGCGTCGCGCTCGTGGTGGATGTTCGCTCTCTGGACCCCGCTTTCGCCCCTGCCCTCCCCGGTCCCTGTACATAGAGAGAGCTCTTTATTTTTGAATTCCCCCGGGGGGTCCCCGGCTGGGGGGCTGCCGGGCGCTAAGCGAGGGGGGGACACATATACAGACCCCCCCCCCCCCCCCAAAGCCTGGTGCTGCCCCCGGAGCGATGGCCGTAGGGGCCGAGGGTGATGCCGGGGTGGGGGGGCACGGTGGGTGGCTTTGGGAGGGTCCCCGTCCCCCCCCCCGCAGCGGGCACCCCCCTGTCCCCAACCTGGGCACCCAGCACCCCGTTTCCCCGCGGCAGGGGGGCTGTGGGGGTCGGGGCAGGGGGAACGGGGGGTGATCCAGCATCGAAAGCACTTTAGACTAAGAGAAGGGGTCTCTTAGGGGGCACGGGGGGGCCCCCCGCCCAGCACGGGGAGGGGGGACACCCCATCGCCCCATCGCCCCCCAGCTCCCCGGGGTGTCCCCGTGCTCCGTCGCCGCGTCTCGCTGGGGTCCCTCTGTGGCTGGGGGGGGGGTGCAGGGCGGGAGGGCCGGGGGGATATATATATATATATATTTTTTGGGTTGGTTTTTTTTTTTTTCCCCGTTTCAATCCTCCTCCTCCTCCTCCTCCTCCTCCCTGCATGCCCCGCGCGCGGGAGCAACCCTCGGGCGCTAACGCTGTCTGTCGAGGAGCTGAGCTGAGCTGTTGCTGTCCCCTGAATGCTGGTGGATCGTGGCCACGTTTTTCTCTCTTTTTCCCCTTTTTTTCTCTCAATTCTTTTGCCATCTCCTCCCCCCCACCCCAACCCCCGGCGTCTCCCCCCCCTCCGCCCCCCCCCCCCCCTCCTCAGCCCTTCGTCTTTTCTTTCTGAGCCTTGTAAGTGTTAAAGATGACTCTGATTTCGTTTTTGTCTCGGGAAAACCGCAAATAAATTATGAGGAAAAATAACTGACCGAAATAAAACAAAACAAAAATAAAAAACAAAAACAAAAAAACCCCCAAAAAAACCAAAAACAAAACAAAAAAAAAACAACAAAAACAAAAAAAAACAAAACAAAAAAAAACCAAAACAAAACAAAAAAAAATCAAACAAAAAAAACACCAAACAAAAAACCACAAAAAACCCCCATAAAAACCTCCCCAGAAAACCCAACTGGCTGGAGGGAGCAGGCTGGGGGGGGCAGGGGGGGGTGGGGGTCCCCTTCCCACCCGGAGACGCCGCAAAGAAATTCGGAGCTGGGCTGACCGTCCAAAGCCAACTTTTATCCCCGGCCGGCGGCGCGGGCTCCAGCGAAAGCTTCCTCCCTGCTGACGGCGGAGGAAGAGGAGGCAGCGAGGGCTGCTCCAGGCCGATGGGCGCAGGGGAGGGGGCTCCGAGCACCCCCCGGGTCCTGTTTCCCCCCCCCCAAGACCCCCAGTCCCAGCCCGGCTCCTTCCCCCACCCAGCACCCAAGCGAGGGAAGGGGCCCAGAGGTGACCCCCTCCCCGGCACCCCATCGGCCCTGCTCCTGCCCCGGGCACAGGGACCAGTGCTGGGACCAACTGGGTCTCCCAGTTCACCAGTGCCGGGCGCTAACCGGGCCGCTCCTTCCCTCCCAGCCCGCTCCCACCCCCCGGGCTCACCCCGAGGACACAGACACGGCACAGACCCCCCCAGACCCCCCGGCTGCCCCGCGAGGCCGCGGCGCTGGGCAGCGGCACCGGCGCGAAGGCGAGTGGTCCAAGCCACCCTCGGGAAAAGCGAGGGGTCTCGGGCGTTCCCCCCGCCCCGCAGGGCGCCAGCCCGACACCGGCAGCCCCTCGAGATGGGGAAAAAAAAAATAAGTCACGTAAGGCCACGGCGCCGAGGACACGGGACCCCGGCCGGCGCGGCACAGCCCCGGGTCCGGGCGCGGAGGGGAGCGAAGGCGTCACATGATTTCGCAGCAGGAATTCTGCTTTCGGGCCTGGGAAGAGAAGGAAAAGGCGCCGGGACGGCGGGCTCAGCGGCACGGCCGTCCTCGCGCCGTGAGCCCAGCCCTCGCGGCTCGCCCCGACCCCCGTACCGCGAACCGCCGCCGCCGGGATCGGCGTCACCGTCCACCAGGCGAGCGGCCGAGCTCCGCAGCCGGGGTTTGGGCAGCCCAGCTCCCTCCAGGCCGGCGGACGGCGACCCTGGCCGGGCGCCCACCCCCCCTGCCCGTCCCCAGCCCACCCCGGGGTCCGCGGGGACAGCAGGGGGATGACACGCGCTCCCGGCACTCACGGTTTTGTAGAAGGCTTTGGACTGCGCCCCCAGCACCTCCGATTTGGAGACCAAGTCGTCCAGCTTCTCCCCGCGCTCCAGGAGCGACTCCATGGTGTTGTGCTGCCCAAAGAAACCGGCGCTGAGCCCCGGCACCCCGGGCCCTCCCTGGCACCGAGCAGAAGACGGAGGTGCCACCGCGTCCCCAGCCGGGGACGAGCCTCGGCCACCCCAGGAGCGATCTCAGCCCTGGTAAAGCCGGGCAGGCGGCAGCGAGCGGGACGAGGAGAGCCCGTAGCGCCGGCCGCTGAGAGCCGAAGCCAAGCGAGGCCGCGGCGCTGGGCAGCGAAGGGACAGTGGATTGAGCGAGGGGAAGCGGAGGGAGGCGAGAGCCCGGCGGAGCCCGGAGGGATGGGGAAGCCCCCGCAGCTCCAGGAACGTCTCCGGGGAACGGGGAAAGCCGGACGGCCCCCCCGGCTCCCCGGCCCCGAGCAGAGGTGCCAGCGCCGCGGCCTGGCCCCGGCGTCCTCCTCACCAGGATGATTTTGGTCTCGTCCAGCTCCGCCTGCACTCTGGTCATCGGGTCGGCATCGCGGGGGTTCTTGGAGAAAAACACCACGGCGTCGGCACCGGCGCCGCAGGGACGTCGGCGTCCCCCGGGCCACGGCCCCGCAGCGCCGGGGAGCGTCCCCAGCCTCGGCGCGGGAGCCGGGGCGGCCGCACCTGGTATTTGCTGAGGTAGCCGTCCAAGGCCGCGTAGCCGATGGTCGCCGGCGAGCCCGAAGGCCAGTCCATCTTGCTGACCTGCCTGGAGAACTCATCCAGCACCTGTGTGCCAGGAAGCGGGCGGTTACTGCCCGCCGGTTCCGCCCGCCGCGCCTGGCAAGGAGGGATTTTTCTCCTCGAAAAAGGAGATTTTTTTTTTCCTCCTCCTCTCTGCTCCCTTTTGAATAAGCAGAGAAGAGGCAGAAAGCAGCGTCCTCGGCGACCGACCCTCAGCGCGGTGCTGACCCCAAGCCCGGGGCAGCCAGACCCGCAATCACCGCTCTCCGGCGCCGCCGCCGCACCCGCTCTTCCCACCCAAAACCCGAGGCGGGGAGGGAGGACGGGGGTGTTTGCGAGGCCAGCGCCCGCGCCGGCGGCAGAGCGAGGGCGACGTCCGGGCAGGCAACGGCTCGGGAGCTCAGGATCCCGCTCGGCTCAGCTCCGCCGCCGCAGCTCACGAGCCGCGGGGTCGTTCCCGTGTCGCGAGCGGGAGATGCGGAGGAGCAACCCGTGGCCTCCAGCGCCGCTCCCGCCCGGCGCGCTCACCTTGTCCAGCAAGGTGAAGCCAACGCGCTGCGGGTACTCGTTATCGGCGATCACCACGCCGGCCAGCCCGTCGCTCCGGACGTAGACGTGGCAGAGGTACTCTGGGGGAGAGAACTGACGGCGGGGAGGGCCAGAACCCCCCCCAGCGCCCGCCGCCTCCGGCAGCCCTCCCACGACCCACGGATCCCACCAAAGGTTTCATTTCACGCAATTTCATTAGGAATTAGGATTTCATTCGCGGGAAGGGCGCGAGAGAGGATCGAAACCGGCCCCGGATGGCGTTGCCGCAGCCCGGCCGCGCGGCGCGGGACACGACGCGGCCTTTCCGGAGCGGCAGGTACTGCCAGAGCCAAAGGGAAAGCAGCGGGGGAAGCGCTCAGCCCCGTTTTAATTAAACACCCAACTCGTCACCGTCCTGAAGCGTCATTAAAGAGGCTGCGGCCGCACCCTGGGCGGTTTCGGGGTTCGGGAGGCTGGAGATGGGGCCAGCGATCGGGGTGTGGAGCCCAGCAGCGCTCAAGGGACGGGGGAAGGCGGCTGCGCCGGCACGGCTGCGTTTCGGGGTGTACAGGCTGGGAACGGGGCAAACTGGGGAAGCCGCGGGGCGGCGGGCGCAATTCCCGTGTCCGAGGGGGGCGGCGAAGCCCTGGCCGGTCCCTCTTCCTCCCGGAGACCCTCGCCCACCCCACGCCGTCAGCGTGACCCAGCCGGGCCCCGCTTCGAGCTCGGACTGTTTAACCGCGGAGCCGAGGACGGAAAGGCGGTCGGCCGCGCCGCGCTCTCACCTTGCTCCTTGACGGAGGCTCTGCTGCCGCGCTCCGAGCGCTCCACGATCAGCTGGCTGGTGAAGGTCATGAACTCCTGCACGCTGCCAACGCAAAGCGTCGCCGCTCGAGTCGCCGCGGCAGAGCCCGGAGAGCCGCCGGCGCGGTGACCGCAGGGCAGAGCCGCCGGCGCTCGGGGTGGGCTGAATCCCCCACGCCGGGGGCTTCCCTCGAGGAGCCTCGCGGAGCCGTGGCCACCCCCCAGACAACTTCGCCCACGCGCCCCCGGCCGCGGGCAGGGTCTCGCCTCGCCGGGCCGAAGCCCGTTTTTGGGGGTCTGGCAGAAAACGGAACGCGGGCGGAGCACGGAGCTGCGCCGATGAGCGGCTCACGCAGCGAGGGGCTGCGGTCCCTGCCGGAGCCGTCACCCCGGGGAGGACGCTCGGCCCACCGCCCTGGGTCAGGAGTGAGGACCGTCCTTACGCCAGGCTCGCGTCTGGAGAACATTCCGGAGCCCAGGCTCGAGCGCTGCCGGGCTTCTCCTCCTCACCCCGCAGTAGAAGACAAGAGGCCAGAATCCAAATCCAAAATCCAAATCCAAAATCCAAAATCCAAATCCAAATCAAATCCCAACATCCAAATCCCAACATCCAAATCCCAACATCCAAATCCCAACATCCAAATCCCAACATCCAATCCAACATCCAAATTCCAACATCCAAATTCCAACATCCAAATTCCAACATCCAAATTCCAACATCCAAATTCCAACATCCAAATTCCAACATCCAAATTCCAACATCCAATCCAAATTCCAACATCCAAAATCCAAATCAAACCCAAAATCCAAATCCAAAATCCAATCCAAAATCCAAATCCAAAATTCAATCCAAAATCCAAATCCAAAATTCAATCCAAAATCCAAATCCAAAATTCAATCCAAAATCCAAATCCAAATCCAATCCCAAATTCAATCCGTCCCCAGCGCACGCCAGGTTAACGCCGGCGATGGCACAAACCCCCGGCTCCGGCGGGAAGGGAAGCTCTCGGAGCTCGGGCTGCGGGGTTTGCCCAACCGCCCCCCAGCCGTCCTCCTGCCCGGCGCCGCAAGCGCCTTCACCCCGAACCCAGCACCCTCCAAAAACGTAAGCGAAGCGTTTTTGACCCAAACTTCGGCGAATCGCACCCTAAACCCCGCGAGCGAGGCGCCAGCAGCCCCTGCGAGCACGCCGGGACGCAGCGCGGGCGTCACCACCAGAGAAACGCAGCGCGGGCGACGAGCGCCGGCGCCCCAAATGCCACCGCCCTCCCCAAAACGCCCCTTTTCTCTTTATTTTTTTTTTGTAAAGCGGAGAAACCGCCAGCTGCGGGGGCAGAGGCTCGCGGGGCCGACGGCAAAAACCACGCCGGGAATTTTCGCAGGATTTGGCGAACGGGGCGCGGCGGGGGTTGTCAGCGCTCGCCTCGCCCGTCGCGGAGGGCACGCGGCGGCAGCGCTGGGCACAGCTCCCTCACCCCCCTCACCCATCTGGCTAAGAAAGTGGTTTTTTGGGACGCTCTTCCCTCGGGATTTTCCCTTCGGAACGGAGCTGCAGAACCAAACGGGCTCGAGGCGCCGGGAAACCTCAGCACGGAGAATTTTTTAATATTTCCTAAAGGGTTTTTTTTTATTTCAGAGCCGGGAAATGAGCCGTTTCGGTGTTTTACGGCCTTGGGAGGTGTTTGGGGGGCTCCCCTCCGCTGCCAAGTGCTCCGCCATCTCCCTGCGCGCTCGGAGCGGGACGCCCCGCAGCGCGGGTCGGCGTTCCGGTTTAAACCGGCTCACCCGAAGCCGTTGGGATACCCGGAGCGGAGGCTGGGAGAGGTTTCAGACGAGACCGAATGGAAACGGCAAGATGGCGGGGGCGTGAGGCGAGCAATGCCGCGCCGGAGGGCGAAGGGCTGCTCCCTGCGCCCCCCGAACCCCCTCGCTGCGCCGCACAGGGGGGTCCCCTGGCGCTGGGGGGTCCCCCGGCGCTGGGGGTGCCGGCACCCACCTGGAGCGCTGGAAGAAGCTGAAGGCGGCGAGGTCGTGGGCAGCTTTCAGCAGCCGCACGGCGCGCTCGTCCTTGTAGAGCACGCTCAGGCTGTAGAGCCTCATGGCGGCGGCGCCCGCGGGCCTGGCCGGGAGCAGCCGGGGCTGAGGCAGAGCCCCGGCCCAGTACAGCCCAGTAGAACCCAGCCCCTGTGGAACCCAGTATAACCCAGTATAACCCAGTCCCCGTGGAACCCAGTATAACCCAGTATAACCCAGTCCCCGTGGAACCCAGTATAACCCAGTATAACCCAGTCCCCGTGGAACCCAGTATAACCCAGTAGAACCCAGTCCCCGTGGAACCCAGTATAACCCAGTAGAACCCAGTCCCCGTAAAACCCAGTATAACCCAGTCCCCGTAAAACCCAGTATAACCCAGCAGAACCCAGTCCCCGTAAAACCCAGTATAACCCAGCAGAACCCAGTCCCCGTAAAACACAGTATCACCCAGTAGAACCCAGTCCCCGGCCCCAGTATAACCCAGTCCCCGTAAAACCCAGTATAACCCAGTCCCCAGCCCCTGTGGAACCCAGTATAACCCAGTCCCCGGCCCCTGTAGAAACCAGTATAACCCAGTTCCCGGCCCCTGTAGAAACCAGTATAACCCAGTTCCCGGCCCCTGTAGAAACCAGTATAAACCAGTTCCCGGCCCCAGTAGAAACCAGTATAACCCTGTCCCTGGCCCCAGTAGAAACCACCTAACTCAGTCCCCGGCCCCAGTAGAACCCAGCCCCGGCCCCAGTATATCCCAGTAGAACCCAGCCCCGGCCCCAGTATATCCCAGTAGAACCCAGCCCCGGCCCCAGTATATCCCAGTAGAACCCAGCCCCGGCCCCAGTATATCCCAGTAGAACCCAGCCCCGGCCCCAGTACACCTCAGCCAGCCCAGCCCCGTCCCAGTATAACCCAGTCCCCACTCAGCACAACCCAGCTCCCCGTCCCGATCCCCCTTCCGGCCCGGCCCGGCCCGGCCCGGCCCGGCCCGCGGTACCGGTAGCTCCGGCCCTGACTGTGAGGAGGCGGCGGCCACAGAGAAACGAGCCCGACCCGGAAGCAGAACAGCGGCGGCCGGAAGTGACAGCGAGCACTGCCACGGGGCCTCGCCGGCCCCGCGCAAGCGCAAACCGCGCCCCGCCTCCTCGGCCTCTAGACCAATAAGCGCCTGCCTCACCCTCCGGCCTCGCCCACCGCCGCTCTGGACCCGCCTCCGAGCTGCGCGACCAATCAGCGCCGCCGTGGCGTCATGGGGCGGGGCTCCTGCCGCTAGTCCTCCAGCGGGCTGGGGGGCGCTCTATCCCGGCTTGCTTTGCGCGGGAGGGGGGAGCAGTAGAGGCGCTGGGGCCACAGTGGGCCCGGGCGGAGGGAGCGGCCTCGTCCGGTGGGGCCGGGCCCTGCGTGGGGCCGGGGCCCTGCCCGGGGGTGGGTGACGAGCTGTGGGTGTCCCCATGTCCCCCCCAGAGAGGCCCCTTCGTGGGGTGAGTTCCCA
Organism: Opisthocomus hoazin; assembly: GCF_030867145.1. Classification (NCBI taxonomy): domain Eukaryota; kingdom Metazoa; phylum Chordata; class Aves; order Opisthocomiformes; family Opisthocomidae; genus Opisthocomus; species Opisthocomus hoazin. The sequence goes on from NC_134441.1 coordinate 2,425,918, forward strand.
GCGCTGGGGCAGGGCCTGAGGCCTCGGCGTGGGCCTGAGGCGCTGCGGGGTGACCCCGCGACCTCCCCACCCCCCCCCCAGGGCCACCCCCATCCCCAGCTCCGGGTCCCAGCGGTGCCGCCATGGCCGGCGCCGGAGGCCTTGGCGTGACCGGGGCTGTCCCCTTCCCCGTGGGCCCCGCCATGCCGCCGTCCCCCCAGATCCACGCGGCGCCCGGCGTCGGTCCCGCCATCGCCCGCCGCCCTCGCTGGGCCGCCGTAACCTTTGTCATCGCCGGCCCGCGCGGCCCGGCGCGGTCTCCATGGGAGCACGCGGCGTTGCTAAGCCGTCCGGTGGAGTGCTTGCCACCGCCGCCAGGCCCTCGAGCCGTTGGTATGACAACTGCCGCGGGGACACGGGTGGCCCGGGGTGTGGTGCTTGGCGTGACGGGGCCAGCGGCCCCCGGCGGGGAGGGGTCGCGGCCGAGCCTCGCCGCTGCACCGGGACTTCCCCGCCGGCTGTAGAAACCCACCGGGGTGGGCTGGCCGCCCCTCGCAAACCGCCCGGTGCCCCGGTGAAGCGATTTCCCAGGACAGCGGGGCACGACCCGTCACCCCCCAGCGCGAAGGATGCGGGGCGAGAGGGCTGAGCGCGCCGGGGCGCCGGGCCCCGCTCCCTGCCCCTCTGCTTGAGGGGCCGGAGCCGCGGGGGGAGAGCTCGGGGACCCCCCCCGGAGCAGGTGTTGGAGAGGAGGCGGCTGCCGCCGGGCGTCGGATGAGATAACGCGGCGAAAGTGGAGCGTCTCCCGGCGGAGCGAGGGACGGAGCAGCCCAGCGGCGGCCGGACGACTGCCGGGCCGGGGAAGGGGGCTCGCACCCGCGGGGTGCCCGGGGGCCGAGGGGGGCCCGGCTCGGCCCGCAGCCCAGCCCGCCCCGACGCCGGCCCCCATGCTGGATCACCGAGCCAGGATGGAGAGCGGCAGGAAGGAGAAGGTGAGGCCGCTGCCGGGGCGATCCCGGGGGAGCTGGAGGGGAGATGGTGTGGGGGGCACCCGGTGGGGGCGGGGAGCGGCGCGGAGCCTCGCCGGGGTGCCAGGCGTCGCTGCGGCCAGCTCCTGCCGGGCGAGGTTCCTGATGGGGACGGAGGTAGCCGGGAGGGGAGGACGGCTCTGGCAGCGAAGCTGAGCAGCCTGGGGTCATCCCCGATGTGCCCGGGGGGTCCCCATCCCCGAGGTCACCCCCCGGCGCGCTCCGGGGAGGGGGCCCAGCGCCGTAAACCTCGGCGTTTTGGTGCACCGGATCTCGGCGTGGCACAGGCCGTGCCCCTTCCCCACACCGGCGAGGACTTGGGAAGGAGCTGGGAGCGTCTGTGGGAGCGCGGTGCCCAGCTGGGATGATCCTGCCATGCGGGCACCGGCGTTGGCATCTTGCTGCCAGCCCAGCGGCTGCCGTCCCCGGGGTGAGACGGGGCCCATCGCCCGCCGCGGCTGGTCGTCACCGCTGTCACCGAGGCGCCCAGGAGGACGGCACCTGGCTGTCCCCGGCCAAACCTCCGTTGGGAAAAGCTGCTCCTGTCCCCGCTCCCGGATGGACTGAGCTCACGGGGCCATGGGTGAGGACAGCGAGACGCTTCCCCGGTGCCGCTGGGATGTCTGGGGACACGGAGGGGACATGGCACATGCTGGGGGCAGGAGCACGTGGCTGGCAGAGTCAGCATCGCCGGCCACCACAGCTTTTGGCCGCACGGTTTCCAGCTCCGTCCCCGGTGCGAGATGCGTCAGAGCAAACTGTTTCCTTGGGAAGCCAAGAGCTGGTTTTGGTTGCACGGGAAGAGCCAAATCCCACCGGAGAAGAACCAAATCCTGCCGCGAAGGAGCCGAATCCCGCTGAGGAAGAGCCAGATCCCACCAGAGAACAGCCAAATCCCGCCGGGGAAGAGCCAAATCCTGCTGGGGAAGAGCCAGATCTCGCCGGGGAAGAGCCGAATCCCATCAAGGAAGAGCCAAATCCCACTGAGGAGGAGCCAGATCCCACCAGGGAAGAGCCAAATCCCACCGAGGAGGAGCCACATCCCGCTGAGGAAGAGCCGAATCCTGCCGAGGAGGAGCCAGATCCCACCAGAGAACAGCCAAATCCCGCCGGGGAAGACAGATCCCGCCGGGGAAGAGCCAAACCGGTTGTTTTGGAGGCAAGGGAGGGGATGTGTTGTGGCACGTGGCACTGCCATCCTCGGGTGTCAGCCCCCAGGGATGGAGACCCTCCGGCCGCGGCAAATTCGGCGTTGGTGTGCCGGGCGGTGCTGTGGGATGGCTTCTGCTCCGCGGAGCGCCGCGTGCCTTCAGCTGCCGGCTCCGGCAGGGTGGTGGAGTCCAGCCCTGTGCTTTTCCTGGCAGGATTTTTCCAGCCGGCCTGGGCTGACCACCCTCAGGGTCACGGCAAACCTCGCCGTGGTGCCGCCTTGGGCTGCCCCGGCCCCGTGTTGGGGTGACCGGCGGCGTCCCCCGGCACGGCAGCGTCCTCCGTGCTGCAGCCCCGTCTCTCGGCATCTTGGCTGACGGCACCTCGGGGGTTCGGGGTTAGTGGACCCCCCGGGCGTCGGCACCGGGGCGGACGGCTGGAGAGGTGCCGGCGTGCCGGGATCCCAGCCGGCGCCGCTGGGCAGAGCTTTGGGACAGGGCGGTATTTGGGATGAGGCTCCGCTCGGGGGGCCGCAGGCTGAGGGACGGTGTTCGGGGCCGGGGGATTTATCAGGACGCGCTGGGGGGGTCGGGGCGAGCAGCCGCAGGTTTGGCTGAGCCGGGGCTGCGGGTGCTCTCCCCGTGCCGGGATTATCCGAACCCCATCCCAAAGCCTTTCACCAAGCCCCCCGCCCCGAGACACGTGGGGGAGAGGCAGCAGCCTCGAGGAAAACATCCGTCTGCCGGCAAAAGTGCAAGCGGGAGCGTTTGAAGCTTGCCCGGATCCCGGTGACTAATGAGCCGGCTACATCTGGCCGAGCAGCGAGCGCTCGCGCTCCCCCGGCTCCATCTGACAGCCCGCGGCTGCCTGCCCCGGTTACGTGCCGCGGCTAATGGAGGCTGCGCCGGCGCCGCGGCCCGGGGTTGCTACGTAAAGGGTAAACACGGGGCCTGCCTGCCAGGCGCTCCCCTCGAGTGGGCCCTGCGATTCCTCCTGGCAGCGAGGCACGGGCGCAGCTCCCGATAATGCTCTTGATACCCTGCCTGCCCCCGGCCCCCCGTCCGCGCTCGGTCTGGTGGGCGGAAAATGGTCCCTGCGCTTCCCGCCGGGATACAGGGAGAGGGATGCTCCCGGCTCCCACGGGAGCGGGGAGGAGGCGGCGTCCTCGTCACGGACACAGAGGGGTCCCGCGTCCGCAGTGGGGCTCCTAAACGGCATCGCGGGAAGCGCTTCATGCTGGGAGACACCCCGGGATTTGGGGGGATGGGGCGACCCTGGTGCTGGTCCAGGCCCTGCCACGGCGGTGCTGGCTTCACTGCAACAGTCAGAGCGTGTGGAAAATCAGAGACCCTGGGATTTGGTGGGATGGGACGTCCCCGGTCGCTGGTCCAGGCCCTGCCACGGTGGCACCGGCTTCAGTGCAACGGTCGGAGCGTGTGGAAAATCATCCGGCTGAAGGCAGCGGCGCGGGGACCGCTGTGCCGGGAGAGGATCTGGGATGCGCAGCGGCTGGCACCGGCCCTGCGGATTCGCCAGCGCGTCCGTTCGGTTGGAGGCCGGGTGGCAGAGAGGGATGAGGTGTTTCGGGGTGTCTGCGCGCCGGTGGGGAAACCAGGGCCAGGGGAAGGAAACTTGGGGTTACTGATTGCAGTTCACAGAATCCCAGGATGCTGGGGGTTGGCAGGGCCCTCTGGGGGTCCCCCAGCCCAACCCCCTGCCCAAGCAGGGTCACCCAGAGCAGGGGGCACAGCACCGCGTCCAGGCGGGGCTGGAATATCTCCAGAGAAGGAGACTCCACAGCCTCCCTGGGCAGCCTGGGCCAGGGCTCCGGCACCCTCAGAGGGAAGAAGTTCTTCCTCGGGTTCAGCTGGAGCTTCCTCTGCTTCAGTTTGTGCCCATTGCCCCTTGTCCTGTCGCTGGGCACCACTGGAAAGAGTCTGGCCCCGTCCTCCTGACCTCCACCCTGCAGATATTTAGAGGCATTTCTAAGGTCCCCTCTCAGCCTTCTCTTCTCCAGGCTGAACAAGCCCAGCTCCCTCAGCCTCTCCTCATAGCAGAGATGCTCCAGTCCCCTCCTCATCCTCGCAGCCCTGCACTGGACTCTCTCCAGTAGCTCCTCATCTTTCTGGAACTGGGGAGCCCAGCACTGGACCCAGCACTGCAGATGGGGCCTCCCCAGGGCAGAGCAGAGGGGGAGGAGAACCTCCCTCGCCCTGCTGCCCACACTCCTCTGGATGCACCCCAGGATCCCATCGGCCTTCTTGGCACCCAGGGCACGCTGCTGGCTCATGGTCACCCTGTGGTCCCCCAGCACTCCCAGTCCCTCTCCGCAGAGCTGCTCCCCAGCTGCTCCCCCAGCCTGTCCTGGTGCCTGGGGTTGTTCCTCCCCAGGTGCAGGACCCTGCCCTTGCCCTTGTGGAACCTCATCAGGTTCCTCTCTGCCCAGCTCTCCACCCTGTCCAGGTCTCGCTGGATGGCAGCACAGCCTGCTGGGGTGTCCACTGCTCCTCCCAGTTTGGTGCCATCAGCAAACTGGCTGAGGGTACGCTCTAACTCTTCATCCAGGTCGTTGATGAAGAAGTTGAACAAGGCTGGGCCCAGTACTGACCCTGGGGGACACCACTGGTTACCGGTTCACTAGTTACTAGTTCAGGCCGCCCGCGTCCCGTGTCCCCGCTGGCAGCTGACGGCGTCCGTCCCGCCGCAGGTGGAGCAGATCCTGTCGGAGTTCCGGCTGAGGGAGGAGGACCTGAAGAAGGTGATGTACCGGATGCAGAAGGAGATGGACCGAGGGCTCAAGCTGGAGACGCACGAGGAAGCCTCCGTCAAAATGCTGCCCACCTACGTCCGCTCCACCCCCGAGGGCTCAGGTACGGCGCTGCCGGGCTGGGTGGGCATCGCGCCCGCTCCTGTGCCGCGTCGCCTCGTCCCCTCGGAGCGGGAGGCCCAGACCCCCGCCCCGCGCCGGTCACCGCGTGTCCCCCCCCCCCGGCTTTGCAGAGGTCGGAGATTTCCTGTCGCTGGACCTCGGCGGCACCAATTTCCGCGTGATGCTGGTGAAGGTGGGCGAGGGGGAGGAAGGGCAGTGGCAGGTGAAGACGAAGCACCAGATGTACTCCATCCCGGAGGACGCCATGACGGGGACGGCCGAGATGGTGAGCGGGGCACGCCGGGCAGGGACGCGCCGTGCCGGCTTTCCGCGGGGACACCGGCGGGCACGACCCTCGTCCCTGGCGCTGGCGGGGGACCCGCGGTGGGGACGGTGGCTGGCGGCGGGAGGGTGGGGGACGGCCCCCGGCGAAGGCTCGCCCTCCTCTCTCGCAGCTCTTCGACTACATCTCCGAGTGCATCTCCGACTTCCTGGACAAGCACCAGATGAAGCACAAAAAGCTGCCGCTGGGCTTCACCTTCTCCTTCCCGGTGCGGCACGAGGACATCGACAAGGTGAGGGGGCGGCGCGGCGGCACGAGGACTCGGTGGGGAGGGGGGGTCCCCACGGCCCGGCTGCGCCCACAGCCCCCTCCCGCTCTTCCCCTCGTGCCAGGGCATCCTCCTGAACTGGACCAAGGGCTTCAAAGCCTCCGGCGCGGAAGGGAACAACGTGGTGGGGCTGCTGCGAGACGCCATCAAACGGCGAGGGGTGAGACGGGCGGACGGCTCGTGCCGGCGCCGCGGCGGCGGGGAGACCCCGGCACCCCCACGACGCGTCCCTGCGAGAGGTCGTTCCACCCTTGGGGACCCCTCGCCCCCCCCCCGGCGAGACCCCCGACGGCCGCTTCTCCCTCGCCAGGACTTCGAGATGGACGTGGTGGCGATGGTGAACGACACGGTGGCCACGATGATCTCCTGCTACTACGAAGATCACCGGTGCGAGGTTGGGATGATTGTGGGTAAGACGGCCCCTGCCCGCAGGGACGCGCGCCGGCTGGGGGGGGGGGACCCCGTTCCCGCAGCCCCCTGCTGCCAGCGGGGTCTTCTCCTTTGGGGGGGGACGCGCCGAGGACACGGGGGTGATCCCTGCGTTGGGTGCGGTGACCCACGGCACGGCGATGTCCCCGAGGGACAGCCTTCCTCCGGGCTGCCGGTGCCTCCGGCGTCTCCCCGCCGCGGTGAAGGTGGCTGGTGCCGGGGAGCCGGGGAGGCGGGGGTGGGTTTGAACCCCGCAGCCCCCCCCCAACCCCCCCAGACCCACGCTATCGTCAGCGCCGTCAACCACCCGGCCATCTGCGCTCTCCGCGCCGGCCCCTCGGCCTGGGTAAACACCGCGCTGCCGGCGCCGGGCTGTTTACCAGCTCCTCCGGCACACCGGGCCGCGCTCGGCACCCGAGCCCCGGGGACCCCCACCCAGCGCCCACCGGGGCCAAGCACCCGGCCGGCGCCGCGGGGAAGGATCCGGAGGGCCGAGCTTCCCGCTCCGCATCGGGATGGGGACGCCCAGCCCCGAGCACAGCCCCCCACGGTGGGATGGGGGTGTCGGGGGGGGTCAGCGCCGTGTCCCCGTCCCCTCACCCGGTGCCATCCCCGGCTCGCGCTGGCAGGGACGGGCTGCAACGCCTGCTACATGGAGGAGATGCAGAACGTGGAGCTGGTGGAGGGCGACGAGGGGCGGATGTGCGTCAACACGGAGTGGGGGGCCTTCGGCGCCTCGGGGGAGCTGGACGAGTTCCTCCTGGAGTACGACCGCGTGGTGGACGAGACCTCACTTAACCCCGGTCAGCAACTGTAAGGAATGGGGCAGAGCCAGTTCCTCTGGGGGTCCCCACCCTCCCCGGCCCCCCCCACGTCCCCTTCCCCCCACCTGCGTCACGCTGGGCTCAGCTGAGGCCGCGGCAGCTCATCACACGGGGCCTTCGTTCGCCCGCGCCGCCGTGCTCCCACGCAGGGCTGCGTCCGGCAAGGGAGAGGGGGGGGAAGGAAAGACGGGGTGCCACCCCCCCCCCCTCAAAATCCTACCTCTGACGGCCCCCCGCCTCGCCCCCCAGCTACGAGAAGATCATCGGGGGGAAGTACCTGGGGGAGATCGTCCGGCTGGTGCTGCTGCGGCTGGTGGACGAGAACCTGCTCTTCAACGGCCGGGCCTCCGAGAAGCTGAAGACCCGCGGCAGCTTCGAGACCCGCTTCGTGTCGCAGATCGAGAGGTGCGGGGCTGGGGGGGGGCGGCACCCCCAAACCGGCCCTCTGTGCTGTCCCCCGCCACCAGCCCGGGAGCGTGGGGGTGTCCCTGCTGGCACCCTGCAGCTGGCTGTCCCGCGGCAGGGGCCCTTCTCCCGTCACCCCACCCCAGCAGGCTCTGAATGCCCCATATCGGGGTGCCCTGTCCCATCACCCCACCCCAGTGGGCTCCAAGTGTCCCATATCGGGGTCCCCTGTCCCATCACTCCACCCCCGTGGGCTCCAAGTGTCCCATATCGGGGTCCCCTGTCCCGTCACCCCACCCCAGTGGGCTCCAAGCGTCCCATATCGGGGTCCCCTGTCCCATCACCCCACACCTGGGTGTCCCACGTCAGGCTCCCAGTGTCCCATCACCCCACGCTGGCCGGCTCTTGCCCATCTCGGGGTCCCCGTGTCCCCGTCACCCCACATCAACGGGCTCCAAGTGTCCCATATCGGGGTCCCCTGTCCCATCACCCCAGTGGGCTCTGAGTGTCCCATATCGGGGTCCCCTGTCCCGTCACCCCACACCAGCGGGCTCCGAGTGCCTCATATTGGGGTCCCCTGTCCCATCACCCCACACCTGGGTGTCCCACGTCAGGCTCCCAGTGTCCCATCACCCCACGCTGGCCGGCTCTGGCCCATCTCGGGGTCCCCACGTCCCGTCACCCCACCCCAGCAGACTCCGAGTGCCCTATATTGGGGTACCCTGTCCCATTGTCCCACCCCAGCCCTCTACAGCTGCCCCATATCGGGGTCCCCTGTCCCATCACCCCACCCCAGTGGGCTCCGAGTGCCCCATATCGGGGTGTCCTGTCCCGTCACCCCACACCAGGGTGTCCCACATCAGGCTCCCAGTGTCCCATCACCCCACGCTGGCTGGCTCTGGGCCATCTTGGGGTCCCCACGTCCCGTCACCCCACACCAACCTGTTCTGAGTGCCACATATCGGGGTTCCCTGTCCCATCACCCCACACCAGCAGGCTCCGAGTGCCTCATATTGGGGTCCCCTGTCCCATCACCCCACACCTGGGTGTCCCACGTCAGGCTCCCAGTGTCCCATCACCCCACGCTGGCCGGCTCTGGCCCATCTCAGGGTCCCCACGTCCCGTCACCCCACTCCAGTGGGCTCCGAGTGCCCCATATTGGGGTCCCCTGTCCCATCACCCCACCCCAGTGGGCTCCGAGTGCCCCATATTGGGGTCCCCTGTCCCATCACCCCACCCCAGCGGGCTCCGAGTGCCCCATATCGGGGTTCCCTGTCCCGTCACCCCACACCAGGGTGTCCCACGTCAGGCTCCCAGTGTCCCATCACCCCACGCTGGCCGGCTCTTGCCCATCTCGGGGTCCCCGTGTCCCCGTCACCCCACATCAACGGGCTCCAAGTGTCCCATATCGGGGTCCCCTGTCCCATCACCCCACCCCGGTGGGCTCTGAGTGCCCCATATCGGGGTCCCCTGTCCCATCACCCCACCCCAGTGGGCCCCGAGTGCCCCATATCGGGGTTCCCTGTCCCGTCACCCCACACCAGGGTGTCCCACATCAGGCTCCCAGTGTCCCATCACCCCACGCTGGCTGGCTCTGGGCCATCTTGGGGTCCCCACGTCCCGTCACCCCACACCAACCTGTTCTGAGTGCCACATATCGGGGTTCCCTGTCCCATCACCCCACCCCAGTGGGCTCTGAGTGCCCCATATTGGGGTGCCCTGTCCCGTCACCCCACACCAGCAGGCTCCGAGTGCCCCATATCGGGGTGCCCTGTCCTGTCACCCCACCCCAGTGGGCTCCAAGTGTCCCATATCGGGGTGCCTTGTCCCGTCACCCCACCCCGGTGGGCTCTGAGTGCCCCATATCGGGGTTCCCTGTCCCGTCACCCCACACCAGGGTGTCCCACATCAGGCTCCCTGTGTCCCATCACCCCACACCAGGCCTCCCCAACTGCCCCATCTCGGGCTCCCCACGTCCCGTCACCCCCCCACCAGCCCCCTGCAGCTGCCCCACCCGCTCTCCCCCCACCCCACCCTGACGCTCCCCCCCCGCTTCTCCCCGCCGCAGCGACTCGGGCGACCGCAAGCAGATCTACAACATCCTGACGGCCTTCGAGCTGCTGCCGTCGGGGCCGGACTGCGACATCGTGCGCATGGCCTGCGAGAGCGTCTCCACCCGCGCCGCCCAGATGTGCTCGGCCGGCCTGGCCGGCGTCATCAACCGCATGCGGGAGAGCCGCAGCCAGGACACCCTCAAAATCACCGTCGGGGTCGACGGCTCCGTCTACAAGCTCCATCCCAGGTGAGGATCCCGCCGGAGCCTTCCTCCCGCCACGCTTCCCTTCCTCCTCCTCCAGCCCCCAAGCCTTGACCCCCATTTTCCCCCCCCGCCCTCACCGGCAGCTTCAAGGATCGCTTCCACGCCACGGTCCGGCAGCTGACACCCGGCTGCGACATCACCTTCATCCAGTCGGAGGAAGGCAGCGGGCGCGGGGCCGCGCTCATCTCCGCCGTCGCCTGCAAGATGGCCTGCATGATGGGGCAGTGAGAGAGGACTCGGGGCGGGGGGCGGTGAGGATGAGGATGGTGGCGGGAGGGGGGGGGGGTGGGAGCATGGCGGTCCCGCTCGGAGCGCGGCGAGGAGCAGAGAGGGACGCGGGAAGGGGTTTGCCGCCGGCGGAAGGCGGCTCCCGGCTCCCCAATAAACGGGGTTTGCGTGGGCTTCCTCCTCTTCCTCGCTTGAGCGAGAGCTCCTCGTCTTCCTCATCCTCACGGGGAGATCCTGCCCACCCCGCTGTGGGGCTGCCCCACGTGTGTGGGGCAGCCGAGGGTCATCCTGCGCCTCCCCGGCCCCCTGTGTCCTCCCAGGGGTGGGGAGCGGGACCCCCTGCACCCCCCAGCCCCTCCCAGGGGTGTTGGCTGAGGGTGGGGGGCCCCTGGGGGGGGCGACAGGGTGGGGGGCAGAGCCTGGAGGCACCCCGGCCTCCCCTTCCCAGTGCTGACCCCCCCCCGCCAGCAGCACCCCAAAACCCAGTGGCTCCCAGCCCACCCCAAACTGGGGGGCACACACGTGACCCCCCCCAGCGTGTTCTGCGCTCTGGGATGCCACAGCTCGATGGGAGGGGGGGGGAGTCGGGGTCCTCCTGGAGTACCTCAGGGTGTCGGGGTCCCGCTGAGCGTTGGGGGCAACCCAGGGTGTGGGGTGCTGCAGGGGGGACTGGGAGCACCCCTGGGTGTCGGGGTACCTCTGGGGGTCTGGGGCACCCCAGCATGTCGGGGTCCCTTTGGGTCAGGGGCATCCCAGGGTGTTGGGGTTCCCTGGAGAGTCTGGGGGGCACCCCAGGGTGTTGGGGTCCTCCTGGGACACCCCAGGGTGTCAGGGTCCCGCTGAGGGTTGGGGGCACTCCAGGGTGCTGGGGTCCTCCTAGGGCGCCCCAGGGTGTTGGGGTCTGAGGGTTGGGGGCACCCCCGGGGTGTGGGGTGCTGCAGGGGGGACTGGGGGCACCCCTGGGTGTTGGGGTCCCTCTGGGGGTCTGGGGTACCCTGGGGTGTTGGGGTCCCTTTGGTTCAGGGGCACCCCAGGGTGTTGGGGTCCTCCTGGGGCACCCCAGGCTGTCGGGGTCCCTCTGAGGGTCGGGGACACCCCGGGGTGGTGGGGGTTCCCTGGAGAGTCTGGGGGGCACCCCTGGGTGTTGGGGTCCCTCTGGGGGTCTGGGGTACCCCGGGGTGCTGGGATACCCCAGGGAGTTGGGGACACCCCAGGGTGTTGGGGTCCTCCTGGGAGCTGGGGGCACCCAGAGGTTTTGACGTCCTCCTGGGGCACCCCAGGGTGTTGGGGTCCCTCTGGGGGTGGGGGGCACCCCAGGGCCCTGGGGCCATTGGGGGGGGCTGGGGACAGTGAGGGGCAGGGTCACCCCGAGGGACGGGGCTGCCCCCAAAGTCCCACAGCTCATTGGAGGAGGGGAAGGGGATCCCTTCTGCTCTGATTGGCTGTCTGGGCTGGGGGAGGGCTGTGCTCTGATTGGCTGCACCCATCAGCAGCAGGGTTCCCTGTGCTCATTGGCTGTGGCCAAAAAAATGGATTCCCTGTGCTCTGATTGGCCGCAGCCCTCAGCCAGCAGGATTCCCTGCGCTCTGATTGGTTGCCACCAGAAAGACATCTTTGAGCTCTGATTGGTGGCAGCCCTCAGCTAGCAGGATTCTCTCTGTTCTGATTGGCCAGGGCTGAACAAAAGAGATTCCCTGTGCTCTGATTGGCTGGGGGACCATGAAGGGCTTTCCTGCGCTCTGATTGGCTGTGATCAAAAAAAGGGGGAGGGCTTCCTGCACTTTGATTGGCTGGGGCCAAAACAGGGATTCCCTGTGCTGTGATTGGCTGGGACCAAAAAAGGGATTCCCTGTGCTCTGATTGGCCAGGGCCAAACGAAAGGGATTCCCTGTACTCCGACTGGCTGTGACCAAGGTGGGGTGGGAGGGTGGGGGGGTGGATCCCTGTGCTCTGATTGGCTGGGGCCACAGAAGGGATTCCTGGTGCTGTGATTGGCTGGGGCTGAGTGCGTCTCCCCAGCAGGGGGGATGGGGGGGTCCCTGCGGGGGGGGGGGCCTGGGGGGGTCCCAGGGCTCGGCCCCCCCCCATGCCCCGCTCCAGGCCTTCAGCCGAACCGGGACGGGGCGTCACCACGGCGGACCCGAAGGAGACCTGCGTGTGGCTGGGCCAGCCGGCGCCGCGCGGGGACGGGGACGGGGACAGGGACGGGGACGGGGACGGGGACGGGGACGGGGCCACACTGAGGCCAGTGCCAGAGCCACGCTGGGGACAGCGGCAGTGCCAGCTGCAGGGACAGGGACACGGTGGGGACAGTGACAGTGCCAAGTGCGGGACACTGGTGACGCCAGCTGCAGGGACAGCGACAGTGACACGAAGGGGACAGTAACGATGCCAAGCACGGGATGCTGGCGATGCCAGTCTGCGGGGACAGTGACAGTGACATGATGGGGACAGCGATGGTGCCAAGCACAAGACACTGGTGACACCAGCTGCAGGGACGGCAGCGACGATCCCAAGTGCCAGCGCCAAGCATGGGGACGGACGCGGTGCCAGCCCCGGGGAAGGGCTGGGGACAGTGAGGGGACAGTGATGGTGGCAGCTGGGGGCAGGGACCCACCCGTCCCCTGTGCCCAGTGCCACCAGGCCCCGTCACCGTGTGTCCCCCCCCAGGGAAGACGAGCGTGGGTGACGAGGACCTGGAGGCGATGCTGGGGAAGGGGACAGGGCCCCTCGCCCCCACCATCCTCCTGACGCCCTTCGGGGAGAAGCTGAACAGTGAGCGGCCCCGGGTGCCCCCCGACACCTTCCGACCCCCCCTGGGTGCCCCCCGACACCTCCCGACCCCCCCCCGGGTGCCCCCCGACACCCCCGGGTCGGCCCCGCACCCCACCCACCGCCTCCCTGCCAGGCGCCGACCCCGGGGGCTCCGTCCCCAAACGCCCTCGAGCGCTTCGACCCCGCCGGCACCGGAGGGTTGGGGGGTGGCGGGGACCCCCCCGGACAGGGACAAGTGGGTGCGGGGTTGTGGGGACCCCCCCGGACTGGGACGAGTGGGTGCGGGGTTGTGGGGACCCCCCCTGGACAGGGACGAGTGGGTGGGGGGTGGCAGGGACCACCAGCCAAGTGGCTCCTTCTGACCCAGGCTGTCACCATCACTGTCCCCTCGCGTGTCCCCGTGGGGCGGGGGGGGACAGCGGGACCCCCGGGTGCCCAGGACACCCAGCTCTGCCTGCCTGCGGGGAGACACGGGGAGGGGGACACAGGCCCGGTGTCCCCCAACGTCCCCGTCCCCAAGGTCTCCACGTGCCCCGCGATCCTGACCCCCATCCCGGAGACCCCTCGTGTCCCCCGTCCCCACGATGGCCACGCGTCCCCCCCGCGGTCCCCATCGCCCCGTCGCGGCCCCCCGGGCGCGTGTCCCCGCACCCTCGGCCGTGACCCCCACCCACAGCTCGGGGAGTGGCGACCGCGAGGCCCGGTGCTGCGTCGTCACCCGCGGGGGACAAGAAGGGGGACCGAGGGGACAGCGGGTCCTCTGCCACCCCCCCCCAATAAACCAGGGGATCTTGTCCGTCCGTCTGTCCGCAGTGGCCCGGGGAGGGACGCGGGGCTGTTCAGCCCCCCCGCACCCCTCCCGGTGTCCCCAAGGTTGTGTCCCCCAACGCAAGGGACAGCCCCCCCCAAAGGACGGGCTCCGGGGGACCCCTGGCGGGGGGGGGCGCGGTGGCCGGGGCCGAGATGCTTTATTGCGTGGGGAGGGGGGTCGGGGGTTGGGGGTCCGGGGGGGCACTCGGGGCTGGGCCCTGCGGAGACAGGGGAGCAGCGGTCAGTGGGGGGCCACCCTCCCCCCGACCCCCCGCCCCGAGGGGCGTTTCGGGGTGCCCTGTCTCACCCCCACCCTCCTGGAGGCACAGGACCCCCAGAAGCGCCCTCGCACCCCCGGGGGCAGGCGAGGGGAGGGTGGGGTGCGGGGTGCAGGATCAGGATGGGGGTGCAGGGGTGGGGTGCAGGGGTGGGGTGCGGGGTGCAGGATCAGGATGGGGGTGCAGGGGTGGGGTGCGGGGTGCAGGATCAGGATGGGGGTGCAGGGGTGGGGTGCAGGGGTGGGGTGCGGGGTGCAGGATCATGATGGGGGTGCGGGGCGCGGAATGGAGGCTCCGGGGTGCCCGATGGAGGGGGTGGGGGGCAGGATGAAGGCACGGGGGCAGGACCAGGGTGCAAGATGGCGATGGGGGTGCAGGACTGGGGTGGGGGTGCAGGACCAGGGTGCAGGATGAGGGTGCAGGATTGGGATGGGGGTGCGGGATTGGGATGCAGGATCAGGATGGGGGTGCAGGATCAGGATGGGAGTGCAGGATCAGGACGGGGGGGCAGGATGGGGATAGGGGTGTGGGATCAGGGTGCAGGATTGGTATGGGGGTGCAGGACCAGGGTGCAGAATCAGGATGGGGGTGCAGGACTGGGATGGGGGTGCAGGACCAGGGTGCAGGGTCGGGATGGGGGTGCAGAATCAGGACGCAGGATCAGGATTGGGGTGCAGGATCAGGACGAGGTGCAGGATCGGGATGGGGGTGCAGGATCAGGATGGGGGTGCAGGATCAGGACGGGGTGCAGGACTGGGATGGGGGTGCGGGATCAGGATGGGGGTGCAGGATCGGGATGGGGGTGCAGGACTGGGATGGGGGTGCAGGATCAGGGTGCAGGATCAGGACAGGGGTGCAGGATCAGGCCGGGGGTGCAGGATTGGGATAGTGGTGCAGGATCAGGATGGAGGTACAGGATCAGGACCGGGGTGCAGGATCAGGATGGGGGTGCAGGATCGGGATGGGGGTGCAGGATCAGGATTGGGGTGCAGGATCAGGACGGGGGTGCAGGATCAGGACGGGGGTGCAGGATCAGGATGGGGGTGCAGGACCGGGTCGCGCGGCGCGGGGCGGGTGCTGACCGGGCTCAGGCCTCGCAGAAGCCGAGGGCGGCGCAGGCGGCGCGGGGCTGGGCGCCGTCGCTCAGCGCCTGCCGGATGCGCTCCCGGTACCTCTTCACCAGGCCCCTGCAGAGGCGGCCCAGGCGCCTGCCCAGCGCCCGGCAGACCTTGCCCAGCGCCGCGTCCACCGCCGCCTGCCAGCACCCAGCGCCGTCAGCGGGGCCACGCGGGGAGTCCCGACCCCCGCCGCCAGCCCCCCGCGCCCGCCCCTCACCTCATCGGGCTCCTCGCCCGCCATCGCCTTCGCCCGCGCCAGGATTTTGGTGCAGAGGCCGCACTTCTTCCCCCGCCCCGACGCCGCCGTGTCGCCGGCCGCCATCTTGCCGTCAGCCACGTTCCCCTGCGAGGGGACAAAGCGGACACTCAGGGCCAATGTCCCCCCGCGAGGGGACGACGCGGACCCTCAGGGCCAATGTCCCCCCTGCGAGGGGACAACGCGGACCCTCAAGGCCAATGTCCCCCCGCAAGGGGAAGACGTGGACCCTCAGGGCCAATGTCCCCCCTCGAGGGGACAACGCGGACCCTCGGGGCCAATGTCCCCCTGTGAGGGGACAACGCGGACCCTCGGGGCCAATGTCCCCCTGTGAGGGGACAACGCGGACCCTCAGGGCCAATGTCCCCCCGCGAGGGGACGACGCGGACCCTCGGGGCCCGGCCGGACCCCCCGGCGCGAGCGGCGGGGCTCACCGTGGCCGGGCTGTCCCGGAGGTGCTGGCAGTCCTGCTCCCGGCGGCAGCGGGCGGCGGAGGCCGTGTCCCGGCACCAGGACATCGGGTCGCCGTGGCAGGGCTCGGGGACGGCGGCGCGCGCCGCTGGGAGGGGACGGGGATGGGGAGTAGGGATTGTCACCGAGCTCCCCGGGTGACCAGAGCCTGTCTCCCCCGGCCCCAGGGCCCCAGGTGTCCCCCATCCCCACCAGCCCCCCTGTCCCCCCCATCCCCAGGGCCCCAGGTGTCCCCTGTCCCTGCCAGCCCTCCTCTCCAACCCCCCGTCCCCCCCGTCCCCAGGTCCCCACACGTCCCCTGTCCCCTGCCCGCCCCTGTGCCCCCCATCCCCCTGTTCCCAGAGCCCCAGGTGTCCCCCGTCCCTGCCAGCCCCCCTGTCCATCCCCATGTCCCCCTGTCCCCAGCATCCCCAGGTCCCCACGTGTCCCCCATCCCTGCCAGCCCCCCCGTCCCCCTCCCGTCCCCAGAGCCCCAGGTGTCCCCCATCCCCTTCAGCCCCCCTGTCCCCACCAGCCCCCTGTCCTCTCCATCCTCAGGTCCCCACTCGTCCTCTGTCCCCCCCAGCCCCTCTGTCTGTCCCTGTGTCCCCCCCGTCCCCCCCATCCCCAGGTCCCCAGGTGTCCTCCGTCCCCGTCAGCCCCCCTGTCCATCCCCACATGCCCCCATCCCCCTGTCCCCAGAGCCCCACTTGTCCCCTGTCCCCGCCAACCCCTCTCTCCAACGCCCTGTCCCCCCGTCCCCAGGGCCCCACTCGTCCCCTGTCCCTGCCAGCCCCCCTCCCCGTCCCCACGACACCCCTATCCCCCCCATCCCCCTGCGTACCCTCTCCCTGCCAACCCCTCTGTCCCCTCCGCCATGTCCCCCCCATCCCCAGGTCCCGCACAGACCCCATCCCCCGGTCCCCAGGGCCCCATAAGTCCCCTGTCCCTGTCAGCCCCCCCGTCCATCCCCACGTCCCCCCATGTCCCCCATCCCCAGGTCCCCACTCGTCCCTTGTCCCCGCCAGCCCCCCTGCCCGTCCCTGCACCCCCCTGTCCCCCCCGTCCCCCTGCATACCCTCTCCCTGCCAACCCCTCTGTCCCCCCCACCCATCCCCAGGTCCCCACACAGACCCCGTCCCCCTGTCCCCAAGCACGCCGCCACCCACGCTGCCGCCCCCCCCGTGTCCCCCCATGTCCCCCAGCCGCGGGGCAGGAGGGACCCCCACGTTACCTCCCACCGCCACCAGCGCCAAGATGAAGGCGGCAGCCATGGCGAGCCCACCGGTGGGTGACAGCGGGCGGGTGACAGAGGGCGGGTGACAGCAGGCGGGTGGCAGCGGGTGGGTGACAGCGGGTGGGTGGCAGCGGGTGACAGCCAGCGCGTCCCACCCCGGCACCTTTTATAGCCCGGCTGCGGGGACGGCCGCGCCACTCAGCGCCGCCGAAACCCCCAAAACCCCTGAAAATGGGGCCCCGCCGGCCTCGCACCTCCGCCCCCCGCCCCCGCGGCAGGAAGGGGGGACGGGGCGGGGGGGCCCGGGCCCTGCGGCCCCCCGAAACCCCCCCCCGGGCCCCGGAGCAGCTGTCGGGGGACCCAGGGCTGGGGTGAAGGGTGGGGAGGGCTGTGGGTGGGGGGCCGGAGCCTTGCGGGCTCTGTCCCAGTGTCCCCCCCCCGGGCTCTGTGGGGTCCCAGGCCCTGGGCCCGGTGTCCCCCCCACTCTGTGGGGTCGTGGGGCTCCATCCCAGTGTCCCCCCCCCACTCTGTGGGGTCGTGGGGCTCCATCCCAGTGTCCCCCCCCCACTCTGTGGGGTCGTGGGGCTCCATCCCAGTGTCCCCCCCCCTGCTCTGTGGGGTCGTGGGGCTCCATCCCAGTGTCCCCCCCCCACTCTGTGGGGTCGTGGGGCTCCATCCCAGTGCCCCCCCCCGACTTTGGGGGGTCCCAGGGCTCCATCCTGGTGTCCTCCCTGGGTTTTAGGGGGTCCCAGGGCTCAGGCCCGGTGTCCCCCCCTCCCTGTGGGGTCGTGGGCCTCCGTCCCAGTGTGTGTCCCCCCCCCCCCCGTGGGGTCGTGGGGCTCAGTCTCGGCGTCCCCCCCGGGCTTTGGGGGGTCCCAGGGCTCAGGCCCGGTGTCCCCCCCTCCCTGTGGGGTTGTGGGGGTCTGTCCTGGTGTCCCCCCCAGACTTTGGGGGGTCCCAGGGCCTGGGCCCGGTGTGCAACCCCTCGCCCCCCCCCCCGTTTCCATGGTAACGGCCTCGCGGTGCCGCCGCCACCTGCGGTTACCACGGCGACCCGCCGCCTTGACGTCACTTCCGCCGCGCGGCCACGCGACTTCCGGGCTCGGCCGCGTTCGCGCCTTTCCCCCCCCTCAGCCCCCCCCTCCCGGTCCCCTCCCCATGGCGGGCCCGTGGTGCCGGGCCGGCGCCCCCCCCGCCTCTGACCTCTGACCTCTGACCCCGTACGTGACCCGCGGCCTGGGGGGGTGCTGAGAACGGGGGGGGGGGAGGGGTTGGCCTTTTGGGGGGCCCTGGGGGGGGATCTGAGAGGCGCAGGCCCGGGAGGGGGTTCCCGGGGGGGACCCTTTGGCCTTGGGTCGGGGCTTTGGGGGGGGGGGGCTGTGTCCTGGGGGGGGGCTGCGGTGTCCTGGGGGGGTCCTGGAGCCAGGGGACGTCCTGGGGGGGGGGGTCTGGTGGCCTTGGATGAGGTCTTCGGAGGGGGCTGCGGTGTCCTGGGGGGGTCCTGGAGTCAGGTGGAGTTTGGGGGGGGGGCCGGGAGGACCCTTTGGCCTTGAGTCGGGTCTGTGGGGGGGGTGTGGTGTCCGGGGGGGACCCTTTGGCCTTGGGTCAGGTCTTTGGAGGGGGTGCGGTGTCCTGGGGGGGTCCTGGAGCCCGGGAGGGTCCCGGGGGGGACCCTTTGGCCTTGGGCTGGGGCTTTTGGGGAGGTGCGGTGTCCTGGGGGGTGGTCCCCGGTTGCCAGGGCATATTTTGGGGGGGCCTTCGGGGTGTGATCATGGGAGGATGGGGGGGGCCCTGGGGCTCTCCGGCACCAGGAGGGGTTGGGGGGGCCCCGGTGTCGGAGGGGGGGGGAGGCCGAGGCCTGGTTTTGGGGGCCGGGGGGGTCAGGGTGGGGGCGGGGGCTGCCTCCAGAGAGGGGTTTGGGGGTGCCGGGCATGGCGGGGGGGTGCTGGGTGGGGGCTCTGCCGCGTGCCGGCCCCGCTTCACCGGGATCCTCCCCGTTTGCCTTCCAGATCAGCCAGAGACCCCACCACCACCACCACCACCGTGCCCACCATGTTCTCGGAGCAGGCGGCCCCCACGGCGCAGGCTTTGCTGGCCCCCCCCCTCCGCCCAGGCCTCCACCTTCGCCCGGGTGCCGGTGTCGGCGTACGCCGACCGCTCGCAGCCCTTCCACCTGGGCGAGCGCAGCTTCAGCCGCCAGTACGCCCACATCTACGCCGCCCGCCTGGCCCAGATGCGGCCCGGCCTGGAGACCCGGGCACGGCGGAAGTGGGGTGAGTCCGGGGTGTGGGGGTGGGGGGTAACCCCCCCATCCTGCTCTGGGGAAGGAGGGCAGAGCGCTGGGAAGCTTGCCGGAGGTTTTTTGGCGCGTTGGGTACAATTTTCTGCGCGGGTTTGGGGGTCGAGTGACCCACGGGAGGTTTTGTGGGGTGGGGGAACCGTTCAGGTTGGAGAAGACCTCTGAGATCATCAGGTCCAACCGTCACCCTGACCCCACCCTGCCTGATGAACCACATCCTGAAGTGCCACAGCGACGCGGGTTTTGAGCCCCTCCAGGGATGGGGACTCCCCCACTGCCCTGGGCAGCCTGGGCCAACGCCTGACCGCTCTTCCACTAAAGACATTTTTCCCAGTATCCAGTCTGAACCTCCCATATCCAACCCGAACCTCCCCTGACGCAGCTTGAGGCCGTTGCCTCTCGTCCTGTCGCTGGTTACCTGGGAGAAGAGCCCAACCCCCCCTCACTGCCCCCTCCTGTCAGGGAGCTGCAGAGAGCGATGAGGTCCCCCCTCAGCCTCCTCTTCTCCAGACTGAGCAGCCCCAGCTCCCTCAGCCGCTCCTCATGGGACTGGTTCTCCAGCCCCCTCCCCAGCCTGGCTGCCCTTCTCTGGCCATGCTCCAGCCCCTCCATGTCCTGCTTGGAGTGAGGGGCCCAGAGCTGAGCACAGCACTCAAAGTGCTTACAAATATCTTCAGGGTGGGGGTCAGGAGGACGGGGCCAGACTCTTTCCAGTGGTGCCCAGCGACAGGACAAGGGGCAACGGGCACAAACTGAAGCAGAGGAAGCTCCAGCTGAACCCGAGGAAGAACTTCTTCCCTCTGAGGGTGCCGGAGCCCTGGGCCAGGCTGCCCAGGGAGGCTGTGGAGTCTCCTTCTCTGGAGATATTCCAGCCCCCGCCTGGCCGCGGTGCTGTGCCCCCTGCTCTGGGTGACCCTGCTTGGGCAGGGGGTTGGGCTGGGGGACCCCCAGAGGGCCCTGCCAACCCCAAACATGCTGGGATTCTGTGTGGCCTCACCTGTGCCAAGTCCAGGGGCCCGATCCCCTCCCTGCTCCCGCTGGCCACCCCATTCCTGACCCAAGCCAGGCTGCCGTTGGCCTTCTTGCCCCCCTGGGCACACTGCTGGCTCCTGCTCAGCCGGCTGTGGACCAGCACCCCCAGGTCCTTCTCCGCCGGGCAGCTCTCCAGCCGCTCCTCCCCCAGCCTGCAGCGCTGCGTGGGGTTGGTGTGACCCGAGGGCACTTGGCCTTGCTGAACCTCGGCCCATCGCTCCAGCCTGTCCAAACCCCTCTGCAGAGCCTTCCTCCCCTCGAGCAGATCGACACTCCTGCCAGTTTCTCCAGGAGGACGCTGTGGGTGACAGCACCGACGCCTTTTCTAAAGACCGGGCAGACAGGGATGGTTTCTCCACCGGACGGCAGCCGGCCCAGCCCGGAGCATCCCTGCAGCGTTTCTAAAATCGCCGTTACGCACCAGCCATGAAGAGAAAATCTTTCTTTTTTTTCGCTCGCCAGGCCAGGTCAGAGCTTCCGCTCGCTGCCGGGAGCACGAGTGGAGCGTGCGGCGTGTCGGGGCCCGGAAGCGGGGTGCGAGGGGCGGGAGAGGGGGGCCATTTCCTCGCCCCTTCGCGGTTAGCGGCCGCGAGCCTCGCGCTAGGGAGTTTCCATCCGAAACGGCGGCGCGGGGCGAAGCGACGGCCTCGCCGCTGCCGGGGCGCGGCGGCTGAGCTTCCTGGCAGGCCTCGGCGCGGCGCAGGCTCCCCGAGCGCGGTCAAACCCTGTTATCGAATTTCACCCTCTCGGGCCAGCCAAGCTTTTGGCTTTTGCCCTTCTATGGAGGTTTTTGGGCCGGCCGCTTGTTTTTCTTTCTCCCTCCCGGCCCCGTGGGCTACGCGGAGCCGAGGGGAGGCGAAGCCTGCGCCGGGCTGCGCCGGTTCCACTGCGGATGTCGTTCCTTGGCCGCCCGCCCTGCGCTGTGACTCTGGATTTTGCCGCGGGTGACGGGAACCAGCGGTTTTGTAAAGCTCCACTTCCCGGAGTCATGTGGTGGGACGAGGTTTCTGGGGGTTGTCTCACAGCCCTGCAGGCAAAAATCTGGAGAGCGCAGCCCCCCTCCCCCTAAACACACACATCTGGGGCGTTAGAGCCAAGAATAAGGAACCAAAACGGGATTGTTTTTCCCGACTCCGTGTTTTTGCATTCCTGGGATCGATGAGCCCGTGTTTCCAGCTCCGCTGAGCCCGGGGCGCCTGTGATCGCAGCGGGGTGCTTGCCACCGGCCGGGAGTCACGCTCGGCAGGCGCGTGATTAGCGAAGGGCGAGTTCGGTGGGGGGAAAGTGTCCCCCCACCGCCCGCAGCCAGAAAGGACGATTTGCTGGAGGAGCCGGCGCGGCAGCGGGCCCTGGCAGCGTCGCTCCGGGCGAGGAGCCCGGCAGCCAGTCCTCCTCCCCCCGGCGCTCGCGGCGCGGGGCGGATGGGCTTCCTGCGTCGGGTTGAGCAGCGGGAGATAAAAGCCCTGCAGATGTGTAAAGGAGGGGGACGAAGCATCACTGGGTGCTCGTGGGCGAGGTGAGAATCACAGAATGTTCAGGGTTGGCAGGGCCCTCTGGGGGTCCCCCAGCCCAACCCCCTGCCCAAGCAGGGTCACCCAGAGCAGGGGGCACAGCACCGCGGCCAGGCGGGGCTGGAATATCTCCAGAGAAGGAGACTCCACAGCCTCCCTGGGCAGCCTGGGCCAGGGCTCCGGCACCCTCAGAGGGAAGAAGTTCTTCCTCGGGTTCAGCTGGAACTTCCTCTGCTCCAGTTTGTGCCCGTTGCCCCTTGTCCTGTCGCTGGGCACCACTGGAAAGAGTCTGGCCCCGTCCTCCTGACCCCCACCCTGCAGATATTTAGAGGCATTTCTAAGGTCCCCTCTCAGCCTTCTCTTCTCCAGGCTGAACAAGCCCAGCTCCCTCAGCCTCTCCTCACAGGAGAGATGCTCCAGTCCCCTCCTCATCCTCGTAGCCCTCCGCTGGACTCTCTCCAGTAGCTCCTCATCTCTCTTGAACTGGGGAGCCCAGCACTGGACCCAGCACTGCAGATGGGGCCTCGCCAGGGTAGTGTAGAGGGGCAGGAGAACCTCCCTCGCCCTGCTGGCCACACTCCTCTTGATGCACCCCAGGATCCCATTGGCCTTCTTGGCACCCAGGGCACGCTGCTGGCTCATGGTCACCCTGTCGTCCCCCAGCACTCCCAGTCCCTCTCCGCAGAGCTGCTCCCCAGCAGGTCACCCCAGCCTGTCCTGGTGCCTGGGGTTGTTCCTCCCCAGGGGCAGGACCCTGCCCTTGCCCTGGTTGAACCCCATCAGGTTCAAGGGAGATGCATTTTTCTGCAGCCAGCAGATGCTCCCCAGCCACGCTGACCACGAAGCGTCGGGGCTGCAACGCTCTCTGCACCTCCCGAGGCGCGCGTTGGTTCCTCCAGCCCCGTGCAAAGTGCCCAGAGCCCTGGGTAAAGGCCGAGGACGTGGCTGTGCCTTTCGGGGCTCTCCCGCCTCAAAGCTGGCCCCGGAGGAGGGATTTTTCCCTGCCGGAGAACCGTTTTGTCACCGCTCGTGGCTGTGTGTGGCTGGGGCTCCCGTCGAGGCTCAGCTCCGGCCCCGCAGGGGCCTCTCCGGCCCGAGGCCAGGCTCCAGCGACACCGGTCGTGGTTTTTCTTAGCGGCCTTTTGACAGCCGCTGGTAGCGTGTGAGGGAAGAGGGTGCGGGCGAGAGGAAGCCCTGTCCCTGCCCGGCAGCCCGTCTGCGTGCCGGGATCTTCCCAAACGCCCGGCTGCGGTGGGGACCGTGGCTTCCCGCAGGGATCCCGGGCGGAGGAGCTGGCCCTGGCAGGGGTCAGACTTGGGGGATGGTGAACAACCTCTCCTGCCCATCCCGAATCCGGGTGGGATGTTTGGGCTCTGCTGGGTGGGGAGCGGGAACGCCAACCCCTCGTGCCCAGAGGCAGGAGCACCGGCTCCGTGCCGAGGCGGGGCCATCCCGGACCCGTGCACCCTTCCTTCCCGGGCAGAGCTGGGCCCGTGGGGTCTGCACGCTGTCCCGGGTGGTGGCTGGGAGCTGTGGGTCCCTCAGACCCCTGCGTGACCCAGCTTTCCTCCCCCTCAGCGCGGAGGAAATGCCTGAAGGCAGCGCTGGCTCTCCGGTACGCTGCCTTGGTCCCATCTGGCCTACACATGTGGACTGGGCTCCGTGCCTCGAGGAGAAGCGAGAAGCTTTGCAAAATTCCCCCACCGCCTCGATGTTACGGAATCCCAGAATGTTCGGGGTTGGCAGGGCCCTCTGGGGGTCCCCCAGCCCAACCCCCTGCCCAAGCAGGGTCACCCAGAGCAGGGGGCACAGCACCGCGGCCAGGCGGGGCTGGAATATCTCCAGAGAAGGAGACTCCACAGCCTCCCTGGGCAGCCTGGGCCAGGGCTCCGTCACCCTCAGAGGGAAGAAGTTCTTCCTCGGGTTCAGCTGGAGCTTCCTCTGCTCCAGTTTGTGCCCGGTGCCCCTTGTCCTGTCACTGGGCACCACTGGAAAGAGTCTGGCCCCATCCTCCTGACCCCCACCCTGCAGATATTTAGAGGCATTTCTAAGGTCCCCTCTCAGCCTTCTCTTCTCCAGGCTGAACAAGCCCAGCTCCCTCAGCCTCTCCTCGTAGGAGAGATGCTCCAGTCCCCTCCTCATCCTCGTAGCCCTGCGCTGGACTCTCTCCAGTAGCTCCTCATCTTTCTTGACCTGGGGAGCCCAGCACTGGACCCAGCACTGCAGATGGGGCCTCCCCAGGGCAGAGCAGAGGGGGAGGAGACCCTCCCTCGCCCTGCTGGCCACACTCCTCCTAATGCACCCCAGGATCCCATCGGCCTTCTTGGCACCCAGGGCACGCTGCTGGCTCATGGTCACCCTGTCGTCCCCCAGCACTCCCAGTCCCTCTCCGCAGAGCTGCTCTCCAGCAGGTCACCCCAGCCTGTGCTGGTGCCTGGGGTTGTTCCTCCCCAGGTGCAGGACCCTGCCCTTGCCCTTGTGATGTTCGGGTGCTTTCGGCCGCTCCTGCCCAGCCCTGAGCCTCGCCTTGCCCTCGTGGCTGTCCCCGAGGCCGGCTGAGCCCCGTTTCTCTCCACAGGGAACGACATAGTGGTGAGGAAGCTCTGCGAGCTGCAGGTGGGCGAGAAGTGCTGCGTGGTGGGCACGCTCTTCAAGGCGATGCAGCTGCAGCCCTCCATCCTGCAGGAGATCAGTGAGGAGGTAACACCAGGGGACGTTCCCTCCCGTGGGCCTTCCCCTCCTCCTCTTCCTCCACGCGGCTCCCAAGGACGTGTCAACACGCATCGGGACCTCGGCCGGCTTCCTGTCGCTTCCCTCGTGCTCGCCGTGGCCGAGCGAGTGGGCGCTGCCGGGGCTCCGACCGGGGCAGCCGGCGCGTAGCCTGCTCCGTGCCTGCCCCGTCCCTAGCCACCGCCAGCCCTTCGTGCCAGCGCGCGTCACGTCCCCCTGCCCTCGGAGGGTTTGGATCCAGCGGCGTTGGCAGAGCAAAGCCCCACTCCCTGCTGCGGGGGAGGAGGATGAGGAGGGTGGCCAGGGAAGCTCTGCCATCCCCGCGCGGTGCCGGGGGGCCGTCTGCTCCCGGACGGCTGGCGGGGAGCGCGGTGGGGAGTTTGGAGCCGGCTTGTCGTGGCGTGAGGTCAGCCCCGTGCCTGCCGGGCAGGGCGCAGGGGGACCGGCGCGCTTGCCCGGGCGATGATTGCAAACAGGTTTCCCCGCGGCGAGCCAGAGCCCCGTCCCCCGCCGCCTGGCTGAGCCGCTCCCTCCTTGGCCGGGGAGCCGGGCTCGTGTTCGCTTCGCCGACGCCGCGGGGAAGCGCCGAGCGAAACCGGCCCGGCCGGCTGGCGTGCAGCTGGCGAGCGGCGCCGGGAGCTGCCGCGGCCTCCGCGAGGTGTTGGCCACGCCGGCGGCTCCCCAGTCACGCGCCCGCGCGCCGCTTGCCACGAGCGGGGTTTGGCCGGGGCGGGAAAGGCCCTCGCTGAGGCCGTCACAGCCTGCCCTGTCCCCCCCCCCAGCACAACCTGGTCCCTCAGCCGCCCCTGCCCAAGTACATCCACCCCTCCGACGAGCTGATCCTGGAGGACGAGCTGCAGCGGGTCAAGCTGGAAGGAGCCGTCGAGGTGCAGCGGTTGGTGACAGGTAGGGGACGACGGCTTCTCGGTGGGGGTCACCTCGCTGGCCCTGGCCGGGGGGCTGACCGCCCGCTCTCTGCCGCAGGGACCATCTTTGCCGTCTACGGCACCGAGCAGGACAACGGCAAGTTCCTGGTGGAGGATCACTGCTTCGCCAACCTGCCCCCGCCGCTGCCCTGGAATGGCCCCAGCTCGGACCAGTGAGTCCCCCACCGCGTCCCCGAGCCACGGGTGCCACGGGGGACGGGGGCTCGTGTCCCCCACACCTGGCTCTCTGCAGCCCCTCGGGGCGGGCTGGGAGCGTGGCGTGCTGCCCGAGCCCTCTCGGCCTAGGTTCGTGCTGCTGGTGTCGGGGCTGGGGCTGGGCAGCGGGAGCGGCGAGTCCCTGCTGAGCACCCAGCTGCTGGTGGACGTGGTGACGGGGCAGCTGGGCGCCGAGGGCGAGCAGAGCTGCGCCGCGCAGATCGCCCGCGTCATCGTGGCAGGGAACCTGCTGAGCCAGAACACGCAGAGCCGGGACACCATCAACAAGGTACGGCGGGGAAGAAGGGGCCTTCGGCCTCGGCAAGGCGCTCCGGGGCCCAGGCTGGCACGGGGAGGAGGGATCGGAGAGGGCACGGGGTTGTTCCCTCACTGCCTCCCTGCTCGCCCAGGCCAAGTACTTGACCAAGAAGACCCAGGCAGCGAGCGTGGAGGCCGTGAAGATGCTGGACGAGATCCTGCTGCAGCTTTGCGTGAGTGCTCGGAGCGGTTTTGGGGTTGGCCGGAGAACTGGGGACCTTCTGGGGGAGGGAGCCTGGGCGTGCGGGGTGGCAAACCCCCTCCGTCCCCGGCCGCCAGCTTCCCTCCGAGCGTGCCGTAGGGGAACGCGGCGAGACGGGGAGGCGGCGCGCAGCCCGGCTTCGGATCCCTCTCCCGGCATCTGGCCTCTGCGGCGAAGCCAAGCGGGGAAGCGTCCGGAGCCGAAGCGGGGAGCGGGGCTCCAGCCGCGGCTTTGCCCTGCGCCCCTTCGAAGGAGGGCGGTCTGGGCGTCCCCGCGAATCCCCGCTCTGCCCGCAGACCTCCGTGCCCGTGGACGTGATGCCCGGCGAGTTTGACCCCACCAACTACACGCTGCCGCAGCAGCCGCTGCATCACTGCATGCTGCCCCTCGCCCGCGCCTACGCCACGCTCCGGCTCGTCACCAACCCCTACCAGGCCGACGTCGACGGCGTCAGGTACAAAAACCCAGTGTGCCACCAGCTCCGTGACGGCTGCTGGTGGCATGGGGTCACGGCCAGGACGGGCGTCCGAATCTCTGCTTCCTTCCCCCCAAAATGGTGTAGGTTTCTGGGGACCTCAGGGCAGAACGTCAGCGACATCTTCAAATACAGCAGCATGGACGACTACCTGGAGATCCTGGAGTGGACGCTGCTGGCGGGACACATCAGCCCCACGGCGCCGGACACGCTGGGTGAGGCGGGGGCTGGGTGGCCCCCGAGGCAGCGGGGTGTTTGCCCTCCGGGGGGGTGTGAGCGCGGGTTCCCCTCCTAATTTCCGTCCCTCCCAGGCTGCTACCCCTTTTACAAATCGGACCCGTTCATCCTCACCGAGTGCCCTCACGTCTACTTCTGCGGCAACGCTCCCCGCTTCCAGTCCAAGCTGCTCAAAGGTGAGGCTGGCGGGGACGACCCCCCCCCAAGTCCTCGCTCGGGGCTGGGACCCCGCACCGGGGGGCTGCCGGGGGGCTCGTCCGCCTGACGCCCGCCTGTCTTGGCAGGGGAGGACGGGCAGCAGGTCCTGCTGGTGACGGTGCCCACCTTCAGCGCCACGCAGACCGCCTGCCTCGTCAACCTGCGCGACCTCAGCTGCCAGCCCATCAGCTTCTCCGGCTTCGGGGCCGAGGACGATGACGGGGACATGGAGGTCGGGCACTGACCGAGCACGGACTCGATAAACCCCCGGCCCCGCGGAGGGTCCTGGCGCCCGCCGCCCTTGGGTCGTCCCCGTCTGTCCTCCCGCGAGGGCTGGCACGGAGCTGCCGGCGCGCGGGCACGAAGAGATGCTCGTACCAATATAACGTGATTTATTTGTGTAACAAAAAAAAAACCGTGTGGAGGTGACAGGGGCTGCACCTGCCTCCGTGCGGGCCCTGCCCCGGAGAGCGGGACCACCCCTGCCAACCCCGCTGGGACGGGGCGAGGGCTGGGTCCTGCTTCGCCCCCTCCCCGGCCCGGCAAGGGCTGGCACTGCCCGGCCCCGAGCGACGGGGCGGCACGTCCTGTCCTCTGCCCGGCTCCGGAGCCCGGCGAGGGGGACGCTCCGCAGCTGCCCGGCCTTCGGGGCGAGCGTCAGCGCGGCGTGCCCTGCGGTCCGAGGAAGCGGCGCGGGTGAGGAGCCGGAGCCCACCCGGAGCGGGCTGCCTGGGGCTCGAGGAAGGCTGTGGAAGCGGATGCTGGAGCCCGCGGCAGGCGAAACCGAACTGGCCGCGGGCGTCCGGCCTGGGCTCGAGGCAGGAGCGAGGGGACGAGCGTCTCCTAGTCGCCAAAGTTCACGGTGTAGCTCTCGGCCGTGGTGAAGGGCTGCGCCGTCCCCGTCCCCAGCTCCCACGCCTCCGTCTCCGTCACCAGCTCGGTCACCACCTCCGTTTCGGTCTCCGTCTCCCAGGTGCCGGCCGTGGGTGGCTCTTGGCTCCGGGGCGCGTAGGCGGTGCTGCTGAAGGCGACCGGCAGCGCCGTGGTGGGCGGCGGCGCGGCCGTGGGGCCGCCGGCGACCGTCGTGGCGTTGAGACGCCGCAGCCTCATCTGCTGCCGGAGCCGCATGCGGTGCCGGAGCCGCATACGCAGGCGCATGCGCTCGCGGGGCGTCATGGGGCGGCCGGGCACGACGCGGCGGATGGGCCGGTTGCCGTTCATGGCCATGATCTCGCGGATGCGTTTCCAGTTGGAGCGCGAGAGGACGAAGTTGCACTGGGTGGCCCCGATGTCGTAGAAGACGCTGCAGGTCTTGACGCTGGGGTTGTAACCCTCGGCCCGAGCCGAGACGCGGTACTCGCCCGGGTTCAGGATGCGCCAGTAATCCCCGCCGGCGGCTGCGGGCGGCGAGCGGAGGCGGCGGGGCGTGCCGGAGGCAACGCGGCGCTGCCGCCGGCCCCCCGCCCGGCCCCCTCGCCCCGCGCCCTACCTGTCTTGACGTTGTGGTTGATGCCCCCCACGACGATGGTGGCGTTGGCGATGGGGTCTCCCTGCTGGTCCGTCACCAGGCCCTTGATGCCGCGATGGACCTGCGGCGAGGGACGGGGACGAGAAGGGGCCGCGTGGGGCGGGCAGGGCAGCTCGCGGCACCCTGCCCGGCGCGTCCCGGCACCCACCTGCTCCATGAAGGTGAGCAGCGACTCCTTGTTGTTCTCCCACTCCTGCCGCAGCTCGCTCTCGTGGGGGAACTTGTCGCAGCCCAGGTAGACCGAGAGCTCCAGGCAGTTGGTGTGCAGGTAGCTGAAGTCGTTCATGGCTGGAAGACAAACAACCGCGCGCCCACCCAGCCGCTCGCTCCCCGCCGGCGCGTGGCGGGAGCGGGCCGGCGCGGCGCGGCGTGGTGCGGACTTACTGCCAGCCCGGGGGTGCCACTTGGCCCCCTGCACGATGCCCATGGCGTTGGTCATGTCCTGCGTGTGGCAGCCCCCGCGGAAGGTCTCGGTCATGGTGAGGTGGGCCGAGGCGTAGGAGATGGCGAGCCAGCGGAAGATGGCGTGGTCGGGGGTCTCCTGCAGCTCGGGGCGCTCGTCCTCGTAGTCGTCCGGCGGGCGAGGGGCGGCCGCCGGCGTCTCGCTGACGGGCCGGGCCGTGTCGAAGGGGTAGGACACCAGCTTCTCCCCGCCCTGCAGGTTGGCTCCCAGGACGAAGGGGTTCTTGTCCATCCACGCCATGACGGCCCGCGTCTCCACCGCGACCTGCCGAGGCGGGCACGGCGGCGTGAGGAGGCACCTCCCCGTCACCGCCCCGCCGCCGCGCCCCGGGCCGTGGCTCACCGTGGCGTCCTCGGCCAGGTAGTGCTCCGGGATGGGGATGTGGTGGTTGGGGAACTTGTGGGGCACCAGCTTCCTCTCCTCGGCCGCCCACAGCGCCGAAGCCAAGTCGGGGAAGTTCTCAAAGAGGTCGTAGCCCTCCTCCGTCCAGTGGCCCAGCGCCCAGTTGCCCAGTTCGGAGCCCTGGGGGCGGCACAGGGCAGCGGTGAGCCCGGGGGCTGCGTCCCACCACCCACCGTGCCACCCCGCCACACCACCGTGCTGTCCCACCACCCACCGTGCCACCCCACCACCCCACCATGCTGTCCCACCACCCACCATGCCATCCCACCACCCACTGTGTCGTCCCACCACCTGCCATGCCATCCCACCACCCCACCATGCCGTCCCACCACCCCACCATGCCCTCCCACCACCCACCATGCCATCCCACAGCCTACCATGCCATCACAGTGCCCCACCATGCCATCCCACCACCCCGCCATTCCATCACACCACCCGCCACCCCCCACCATGCCATCCCACTGCCCCACCATGCCGTCCCACCACCCACCATCACATCCCACCACCCGCCATGCCATCCCACCACCCCACCATGCTGTCCCACTGCCCCACCATGCCATCCCACCACCCCACCATACCGTCCCACCACCCCACCATGCCATCCCACAGCCTACCATGCAATCACACTGGCTGACCATGCCATCCCACCACCCCACCATGCTGTTCCACCACCCCACCACGACATCCCACCACCCGCCATGCCATCCCACCACCCCACCATACCGTCCCACCACCCCACCATGCCATCCCACAGCCTACCGTGCCATCCCACTGGCTGACCATGCCATCTCACCACCCCACCATGCTGTCCCACCACCCCACCATGCTGTCCCACCACCCACCATGACATCCCACCACCCTACCATGCCGTCCCACCACCCCACCATGCTGTCCCACCACCCACCATACCGTCCCATCACCCCACCATGCCATCCCACCACCCGCCATGCCATCCCACCACCCGCCCCGCCGTCCCCCCGCCCCGCCGTCCCCTTACCGCCTCGCGGGCCAGCTCGTAGCCATCGGGGTTGAGGGAGGGCACGAGGTGGATGCGGGTCTCGCTCACCAGGCTCCGCACCCGGGGGTTGCCGTCGTGGTACTCCTTGCACAGGAACTGCATCAGGAGCAGCAGCAGCTCCCGGCCCAGCACCTCGTTCCCGTGCAGCCCCGCCGTGTACCGGAACTCGGGCTCGCCTGCGGGCAGCGTACGGGCAGGGTGGGCGCGCTGCCCGCGCCGTGCCCGCCGCCCCCCACCCGCCCTTCCTCACCCGTCTCGTGCTCGCCCGGGTTGTCCGAGATCTCCATGGCGTAGATCTTCAGCCCCCGCGAGCTCTTGCCGATGTTGTAGATGCGGGTGATGGTGGGACACTCCTCGTTCACCACCTTCATCAGCTGCGGGCGGGGGGACGGGCGGTGTGGGGGGCAGCCGAGCCCACCCCCCAGGGAGGATCCCACCCCCCACAGAAGATCCCACCCCCCATGGAGGATCCCACCCCCCACGGAGGATCCCACCCCACGGAGCTGCTCACCTGCCTCATGTCCTTGTAGGCGTGGTGGCGGAAGTCCAGGTTGTCGGTGGAGGTCACCTCGTTCTGCTGGGCGTAGTAGCTGCTGATGGCTGCGGAGGGGACAGCGGTTGGGGGGCCGGGGAGCCGTAACCCCCCCATAACTCCCCCCGTATCCCCCCCCGGCGCTGCTTTGGGGGGGTTCTTACTGGAGAGGGGGCAGCCCAGGACCTCGAGGCGCAGGCAGAGGCTCCCGTTCCACGTCTGGGGGTAGATGCGGATGTAACGGGCCACCATGGGCTCGGGGAACTCGGTCAGCACCGGCGTGTCCTTGTCCACGTTGCCGTAAAACATCTGCCGAGGGGGGGGTGAGGTGTAGCCGAGGGGGGGGTCCCTAAGGTCCCCGTCCCCCCCGTTCCGGGGTCCCGCACCATCTCCTCGTAGCCGTTGCTGTACATCACCCAGTTCTGGCTGTCGTTGCTGAACCCCACGTAGAAGCTGGTGACGAAGTCCTCGCTGCGGGAGGAAGGGGACAGGTTGGGGGGGGTCCCCGAGCCGCTCCCCCACCCCGTGCCCCCCCATCCCACCCCGGCTCCGTCCCCGTACTGGATCTGGGAGTCGCGGCCCTGGGTGATGACGCCGGTGAACTTGGTGGTGCGGCGCGTGTCCACCTCCAGCCAGTGCGCCCGGCTGTCGTCCTCGGCGCACCAAGCCCCGTCGAAGAAATCGTCCTCGTTGGCACCCGCCTGGGGACACGGGCGGGTGGGTGGGTGGGTGGGGGGGTGGGGGGTGTCTGTGGGCGTGTAGGGGGGGGGGTGACCCCCACCTGCATGTTGAGGCGCCCGCGCTGGGCGCCCAGCCCGTGGCGCAGCATGGAGGAGGCCAGGATCTGGTCGTCCTCGATGCGGTGGGACTCCAGGCCGATGGGGGGACATCCTGGGGACAGGGGCGGGGGTGATGTGTGTCCCCCCCCCAGCGGGGTCCCCGCTCACCCCCCCAGAATGGGGACACTCACTCGTCTTCTCCTCCACAGGGGCCCATTCGTCCTCGTCCGGCTCCCACTTCTTCCCCCCGGGTTTTTTGGGTTTTCCTGGAAAACGGGGGGGTGAGGGGGGGGCAGAAGCCGGGGGGCCAGGGGCGAGGGGCCGGGGGGGGGCTGCACCCACCTTTGCGGTCCCGGCCCTTCTCCTCCACCCAGGGGTCCTCCTCCTCCTCCTCCTCCTTGCTGCTGCCACCTTTCTTGGGCTTCCCTGGGGTGGGAGGGCAGCTGTTGGGGACGTGGCACCCACCCCGGGGACGTGGCACCCACTCCGGGGATGTGGCACCCACCCCGGGGACGTGGCACCCACCCTGGGGATGTGGCACCCAACCTGGGGACGTGGCACCCACCCCGGGAACCTGCCACCCACCCTGGGGACCTGCCACCCACCCTGGGGACGTGGCACCCACCCCGGGGACTTGCCACCCACCCCGGGGACGTGCCACCCACCCTGGGGACGTGGCACCAACCCTGGGGACATGTCACCTACCTCATGGACGTGCCACACACCCTGGGGATGTGGCACCCACCCCGGGAACCTGCCACCCACCCCAGGGACGTGTCACCCACCCTGGGGACATGGCACCCACCCCGGGGATGTGGCACCCACCCCAGGGATGTGCCACCACCGCTGGGGACATGTCACCCACCTCATGGACGTGCCAGCCACCCTGGGGACGTGTCACCCACCCCGAGAACCTGCCACCCACCCTGGGGACGTGCACTCACTCTGGGGATGTGTCACCACCCCTGGAAACGTGTCACCCACGCCAGGGACGTGCCACCCACCTCAGGGATGTGCACCCACCCTGGGGACGTGCCACCCACCCTGGGGATGTGCCATGTGCCCTGGGGATGTGCCACCCACCCCACGGATGTGCCACCAACCTCCAGGACGTGCCACCCAGGGAGGTGCCACCCACCCTGGGGACGTGTCACCCACCCTGGGGACCTCCCACCCACTCTAAGGACGTGTCACCCACCCCGGGGACCTGCCACCCACCCCGGGGCCGTGCCACCCGCCGCAGCACCCAGCGCGTCCCTCACAGGGTTTGAGTTTCTCCTCGTCCGTCTCCATCTCGTCCTCTTTGTCCGGGTGTTTGCGGGGCTTGGGCGGGGGGGGCAGCCCGTAATCCACTGGGGGTGCAGACGGGGGGTCACCCCTTAAGGGCCAGGGGGGGCACGGGGGGAGATCCCCCGAGATGGGGGTGCTGGGTGCCCCCCACCCTGGCTCGTCACTCACGGTCGTCGTAGTCGGGTCGCTCGAAGGCCTCCTCGTAGTCCCCTTCGGTCACCGGGATGGGGGGCGGGGGTGGCACCTCCACGGGTGGCACCTCCGGCTTCGCTGGGGGGGCGAAAGGGGCCGTGCTGGGGGGGGGGGTGGGGAATGGGGGTACCCACTTGTCCCTCTGGGGTCCCCATGCCTCTGCCCCGCACCGCTGCTGTGCCCCGGGGGTGTCCACTGTGCCCCATGGGATCCCCAGGTCCCCATGGGATCCCCCTGTCCCCACAGGACCCTCCTGTGTCCCCATGGGATCCCCACTCCCCACAGGACCCCTCCGTGTCACCATGGATCCCCGTGCCCCATGGGACCCCTCTGTCCCCACAGGACCCATCTATGTCCCCATGGGATCCCCAGACCCCATGGGATCCCCAGGTCCCCATGGGACCCCTCTGTGTCCCCATGGATCCCCAGACCCCATGGGATCCCCGTGTCCCCACAGGACCCATCTATGTCCCCATGGGATCCCCAGACCCCATGGGATCCCCAGGTCCCCATGGGAACCCTCTGTGTCCCCATGGGATCCCCACACCCCATGGGATACCCCTGTCCCCACAGGACCCCTCTGTGTCCCCATGGGATCCCCAGGTCCCCACGGGACCCCTCTGTGTCCCCATGGATCCCCACACCCCATGGGATCCCCCTGTCCCCACATGACCCCTCTCTGTCCCCACAGGATCCCCACACCCCTCTGGGGGTCCCCCGCACCCCTTACGCTGTCCCCATGCCTCTCTGCTGTCCCCATGCCCACCCCGGCTCCAGGCTGCCCCAAGATGATGCTCCCCTGGGTCCCCAAGGCTGGGGACCGCCCCCCGCAGCCAGCCCCCCCGTGTCCCCCCGTCACCCCCTTACGGGGCTCCTCGGGCTGGGGCCAGACTCTCTCGGGTTTCCTCCTGCGCGGGGGCTTGCGGGGTTTCTGCTGCCGCCGAATGTACTCGACTGGGGACAGAAAGAGGGGGTGGCACCGACTTTGGGGGTGCAGGGTGGGGGGGGAAGCCCCTCCCGCCCTCCCCGCAGGCCGGGGGACCCCGGCGGACCCCCCCGCCCTCCCCCCGGCACCGTACAGTCCTCGTAGTCCTCCCGCTCCAGCTGCTCGTTGTAGTCCAGCGTCGGTGGCTCCGGCTCCACGGGGACCTCTGCGGGGAGGGGGCACGTGGGGAAGGGGCGAGGGGGTGGCCGCGGGGCGCAGGGAGGTGACAGCGGGGTGAAGGGTGGTGGCCCTGGGCACAGGGAGGTGACAGTAAGGCTGAAGGGGGTGGCCCTGGGATGCAGGGAGGTGGCACTGGGGTGAAGGGTGGTGGTCCTGGCACAGGGAGGTGACACCAGGGAGCAGGGAGGTGACACTGGGGCTCGGGAAGGTGGCCCTGGGGCGCAGGGAAGTGACAGTAAGGCTGAAGGAGGTGGCCCTGGTGTGAAGGGTGGTGGCCATGGGGTGCAGGGAGGTGACACCGTGGAGCAGAGAGGTGGCCCTGGGGCACAGGGAGGTGACAGTAAGGCTGAAGGAGGTGGCCCTGGGGTGCAGGGAGGTGGCCCTGGGGGGAAGTGTGGTGGTCCTGGCACAGGGAGGTGACACCAGGGAGCAGGGAGGTGGCCCCAAGACCCAGCGAGGTGGCCTTGGGGTGCAGGGAGGTGGCCTTGGGACTCGGGGAGGTGGTCCTGGCATGGGGAGATGACACCAGGGAGCAGGGAGGTGGCACTGGGACTCAGGGAGGTGGTCCTAGCAAGCGGTGAGGTGGCACTGGGGAGCAGGGAGGTGGCCCCGGGAGTGCAGGGAGGTGACACTGGAGCTCAGGGAGGTGGCCACAAGACCCAGCGACGTGGCCCTGGGGTGCAGGGGGGTGGCCCCAAGACCCAGTGAGGTGACCCCGGGGTGCAGGGAGGTGGCCCTGGGGTGCAGGGAGGTGGCCCTGGGGGGGGTGGCCCCAAGACTCATGGAGGTGGCCCCGGGGTGCAGGGAGGTGGCCCTGGGGGGGGTGGCCCCAAGACTCATGGAGGTGGCCCCGGGGTGCAGGGAGGTGGCCCCAGGGACAGGGTGCTCACCAGGCTCGGGGTGCCAGTCCTCCCGGCCCAGCTCCCAGGGCTCGCTCGGTGGCTCCTCCAGCTCCCCTGGGGACGGGGACACAGAGGGAGGGGCTGGCGGTGCCCCCCAACCCCCCCCCAGCCCGGCCCCCCCCCGGCAGCCCCACGCCGAAGGAAGGTCCCGTCGGGGAGGAAGGCTCGGGGGGCCGGAGGGGGGGTGACCCCCACGGGGGACAAAGCCCGGCCAGCCATGGGGTGCCATGGGGGAGCTGAGCGGGACTCGGGGTGACGCCGTGGTGGGCTGAGACCCCTCCCCCGCCCCCAACCCGGCCAGGGGTGAGATCGGGCCCCCCCAAGACTCACCTCGGCCACCCCCATCC
Organism: Opisthocomus hoazin; assembly: GCF_030867145.1. NCBI lineage: Eukaryota > Metazoa > Chordata > Aves > Opisthocomiformes > Opisthocomidae > Opisthocomus > Opisthocomus hoazin. The sequence continues at coordinate 2,461,446 of NC_134441.1, forward strand.
TCCTCCTCCTCCTCCTCCTCGTAGGGCGAAGGCTGCTCCGGGAAACGGGGTGCCCCCCCCTCGTCCTCGCCCCGCGGGGGCTGCGGGGTGGCGGGGGGCTGCGGGGGGACGGTCGGCGGCTCCGGCGCCTTCTTGCCGGGGGGTTTTTTGGTGGCCTTGGGTGGCTTCTCCTTGGGCTTTTTGGAGCCTTTGGGGGCTTTTTCGGAGCCTTTTGGGGCTTTTTTGGAGCCTTTTGGGGCTTTTTCGGAGCCTTTTGGGGCTTTTTCGGAGCTTTTTGGGGCTTTTTCGGAGCCTTTTGGGTTTTTCTCGGAGCCTTTTGGGGGTTTCTCGGAGCTTTTGGGGGGTTTCTCGGAGCTTTTGGGGGGCTTCTCCTTGGGTTTCTTGGGGGGCTTCTCCTTGCCCCCGTCCCCGTCGCTGTCCTTGTCCTGCGTGGAGCCGCGGGGTCTCTCCTTGGGCTTCTTGGGGGGCTTGGGGGGTTTTTCCTTCTTCCCCTTGTTGGCTTTCTCGGGCTCCGTCAGCCGCCCCGGGGAGCCTGGGGAGGGGGCGCCGCGGGGTGAGGGGCGCCGGGGCCGGGCTGGGGGGGGGGGGTCCCCACCCCCACTGCCCCCCCACCCCACGCAGAGACCCCCCGCCGCGCCCGCTACCGGCGCCGCTCGCTCACCGGGCTCGGTGCGGGTCCCCGGTTCGGTGCCGGTGCGGGGGTCGGGGCCGGTGCGGGGGTCGGTGCCGGGGCGGGGGTCGGGGCCGGGGTCGGTGCCGTCGCCGTCGCCGTCGCCGCGGTCTCCGGGCCCGAGGAAGCCCCTCAGGAACTCCTCGATCTCGGCGTCGGTGAGCGCGGGCGGCGCGGCGGGGCCCGGGGCGGCCCCGGGCAGGAGGAGCGGGAGCAGCGCGGCCGCCAGCAGGAGGCAGGAGCGGGGCGGCCCCCGCAGCGCCATCGCCGCGTCCCGCGCCGGGCCGAGAGCGCGCGCCGGAGGGCGGGGGGCGGGGGCAGCGCCGGGGGGCGGCACCGGCACCGGGGGGGGGGGGGCCGGGGGGGGGGCACGGCACCGGCACCGGGGGGGGGGGCCGGGGGGGGGGCACGGCACCGGCACCGGGGGGGGGGCGGGGGGGGGGCACGGCACCGGCACCGGCACCGGGGGGGGGGGGGGGCGGGGGGGGGCACGGCACCGGCACCCGGGGGGGGCGGGGGGGGGGTGTGGCCACAGCATGGCACCCGCACCGGGTGGGCACTGCATGGGGTGGGCACGGCACCGGCACCGGGACCGAGACCGGGACTGGGACCGAGACGGGGGGGTGGGCGCTGCACCGGGTGGGCGCTGCACGGGGACCGGGACCGGGACGGGGGGGGGCGGGGGGTGGGCACTGCATGGCACCGGGACCGGCACAGGGACTGGGACCGGGACGGGGGGGTGGGCGCTGCACCGGGACCGGGACTGCCAGGGGTGGGGTGGGCACTGCACGGGGTGGGCACTGCACCGGCACTGCATGGGACCTGCTTGGCAGTGGCACCGGGACTGCACTGCACTGGCACGGGCACGGGCACCGCACGGCATGGCACCAGCACTGCATGGCACTGCATGGCACCAGCACTGCATGGCACTGCATGGCACTGCACGAATCCAGCTCTGCGCCAGCACCGGGACTGCACCGGCACCGCACGGGGACCAGCGCCGCACTGGCACTGTGCGGGATCTGGGTAGCAGGGGACTGGGCAGCACTGGGATGGGCACTGCTCTGGCACTGGCACTGCACCGGCACCGTGCAACCGCGCCAGCACTGCGCGGGCACCCACGCGGGCGGCGGCACCGCGTCCAGTGCGCCGGCCTGGCACCAGCGCTGCACTGGGAAGGGCACTGGGGCACTGGGGGCACTGGGGGCACTGGGGCACTGCGGGCACTGCGGGCACTGGGGGCACTGGGGCACTGTGGGCACTGGGGCACTGCGGGCACTGCGGGCACTGGGGGCACTGGGGCACTGTGGGCACTGGGGCACTGGGACACTGCAGGCACTGGGGCACTGCAGGCACTGGGGCACTGCGGGCACTGCGGGCACTGCGGGCACTGCGGGCACTGGGACACTGCAGGCACTGCGGGCACTGCGGGCACTGGGGCACTGCGGGCACTGGGGGCACTGGGACACTGCAGGCACTGCGGGCACTGGGGGCACTGGGGCACTGCGGGCACTGCGGGCACTGGGGGCACTGGGACACTGCGGGCACTGCGGGCACTGCGGGCACTGGGGGCACTGGGGGCACTGGGACACTGCGGGCACTGCGGGCACTGCACTGTGCAGCGCGGGCAGCAGCCCCTCACGCCCCGACTGTGGGCATCGCGTGCGGAGGCAACGTGCACACGGCACGCGGACCCCGCGCTACACGCGTGGGCGGGCAGCAGGGGGGTGTGTGGGGACCCCCCCCCCAGCCCCCCGGGGTGCCCCCCACCCACCCGGGCCCCGCAGGCTCCCCGGGCCCCGCGGCGGGCTCAGGCCGCCCGAACTCGTCACACGCGTGGCCCGTGAGTCACTGCCCAGCAACGCGGCGGGGGGGGCCTGGGGGAGCCGGGGGGGGGGGGAAGAGGCCCTCCCAGTGCCTCCCAGTGCCTCCCAGTGCAGCTCTAGCTGCCTCCCAGTGCCTCCCAGTGCCTCCCAGTGCCTCCCAGTGCAGCTCTAGCTGCCTCCCAGTGCCTCCCAGTGCTTCCCAGTGAGTCTCTGCTGCAGCTCGCCCACCCCACAGCCCCCAGTAGTGCCCCCCCCAGCGCAGCTCCCAGTACACCCCCCTCCCACCCATTACAGCTCCCCCAGTAACAGTAATTGCCCTCCCAGTGCAGCTCCCTTCAAGCTCTTCCCCACCCAGTGCGGCCCCCCCGCTCCCAGTACAATCCCCTCCCAGTACACCCCCCGCAGTACAGCTCCCAGTACACCCCTCCCAGTTCAGCCCCTGCCCCCCCCGTGTAGAGCTAGCCCAGTACAGCTCCCAGTAGAGTCCCCCCACCCAGTACAGTCCCCCCTCCCAGTACAGCCTCCCCCCAGTACAGACCACCCCCTTCCCAATACAGTCCCACCCAGTACAGCCACCCTGTTCCCAGTCCGGCCCCCCCGTTCCCAGTACAGCCTCCCCCAGACCTGCCCCACCCCCGGCAGGGCAAAGGGCTGGGACCCCCACCCCGGGGGGGCCCACGGGTGGTACTTGGTCCCCTGGGTGACAACGGGTCCCAGTGGGGTGGGGGGGGGTCCCATGAGGGTGGGGGGGTTCCAGTGGGTGGGGGTGGGGGTCTCAGGAGGGGGGCGGGGTCCCAGGACTGTTGGGGGGGGGTCCCAGGAGGGGGGGGGTCCTGGCAGTGGGGTGAGGGGTGCCGTGAGGGGGGGTCCCAATAGAGCAGAGGGGTCCGTGAGGGTGGGGGGATCCCATGAGGGTGGGGGAGTCCCAGCAATGTGGGGGGGTCCCAGCAGTGGGGGGGGTCCCAGCAGTGGGGGGGGGGTCCCAGCAATGGGGGGGGGTCCCAGCAGTGGGGGGGGTCCCAGCAGTGGGGGGGGGGTCCCAGCAATGGGGGGGGGGTCCCAGCAAGGTGGGGGGTTCCCAGCAGGGTGGGTTGGGAGTCCCAGGGCTCGGTGCCCCCCACCCCGAGCACGAGGGGCCCCACTCGAGGCCACGTGCCCCCTCCGGGGGGGGCCCACGCTTGCCCCCCCCACCCCGTCCCCACCCTTTCCTGCTCCTGAGTCACCGCCGCCGCCTTCCGGGTGTCCCGCCGCTGTTGGGGCGTCCGTCTGTCCTGCCGCGGCCCGCTGCCGTCCGTCCGCCTGAGCCAGGGGCTGCCGGGGGGTCCGTCTGTCCGTCTGTCTGTCTCTGTGGCCGTCTGTCCATCGGGGGGGTGGGGGGGTGGCTGTCGGGGTGGCTGTCTGTCTATCTGGGTGTCTGTCTGTCCGGCCAGGTGTCTGTTTGTCTGCCGGGGTGTCTTGTCTGTCTGTCCGTCCGTCGCAGGGTGTGTGCCGCTGGGGGTGTCCATCTGTCTGGCCCTGGGGGCTTCCCACCCAACGGGGCGTCTGTCTGTCCTCCCAGGTGTCCGCCCACCCTGTCTGCTTGTAGGGGTGTCCGTCTGTCCTTCCGAGTGTCCAGCTGTACCTCGGGGTGCAGCTGGCTGTTGGGGTGTCTGTCTGTCTGTCTTCCTGGCCGTCCATTTATTGGGGTGTCCGTCTGTCCGTGGGGCTGCCTACCTATCCGTAGGGGTGTCCATCCGCACGTAGGGGTGTTCGTCCGTCCTTCTGAGTGTCCGTCTGTCCGTCGGGGCATCCATCTACCTGTTGGGGTGTCCATCTGTCCCTCTGGGTGTCTGTTGGAGTGTCTGTCTGTCCTTCTCAGTGTCTATCTGTCCATCAGGGTGTCCGTCTGTCCTTCTGGGTGTCTGTTGGGGCATCCGTCCATCCTCCTGGGTGTCCGTCTGTCCATTGGTGCGTCCATCTACCTGTTGGAGTGTCCATCTGTCCTTCTGGGTGTCTTTTGGGGCGTCCGTCTGTCCCTCTGGGTGTCTGTTGGGGTGTCTGTCCTTCTCAGTGTCTATCTGTCCATCAGGGTGTCCATCTGTCCCTCTGGGTGTCTGTTGGGGTGTCCGTCTGTCCTTCCGGGTGTCCGTCTCCCCGCCGGCGTGCCCCTGCCTCTCCATCCCTCGTGCTCTCCATCTCACAGGGTCTCTCCACCCCCAGGTCCACCCACCCGCTCCACCGCCCCACCCGTCACCCCCTCCCCGACGCCATGTACACCGCGCTCCCCAAAAGGTACCCCCACCCCCACCCACCCCCGTCCCCCCACCCGCCCCCTCCCCCCAACTCACGCCACCCCTCGCCCCACAGCGCGTCCCCCTTCGGCCCCGCCGTCGCCCGCCCGGGGCTGCACATCTGGCGGGTGGAGAAGCTGCGGCCGGTGGAGGTCCCCGAGGCGTCATGGGGCACCTTCTTCTCCGGGGACGCCTACCTGGTGCTGCACAACGGGCCGGAGGAGCGAGCCCACCTCCACCTCTGGATGGGTGAGCCCCGCCGGGGTGGGTGGGTGGGTGGGACGGGTGGGAGCGGGGGGCTCAGCGTGGCTGTCGCCGCAGGCCGGGATTCCTCGCAGGACGAGCAGGGCGCCTGCGCCCTCCTCTCCACCCAGCTGAACGCGCTGCTGGGCGAGCGCCCCGTGACGCACCGCGAGGTGCAGGGCAACGAGTCCGACGTCTTCATGGAGTACTTCCCCCGCGGCGTCACCTACCAGGTATGGGTGCTGGGCATCCCTGACGGGTGCTCCCGGCGCTCAGCGTCCCCTCCGAGCGCTCAGCATCCCGACCCGACTCAGCATCCCTGGTGGGTGCTCGACATCCCTGGTGGGTTCTCAGCATCCCTGGTGGGTTCTCAGCATCCCTGGTGGGTGCTCAGCATCCCGACTGGACTCTGAGCATCCCTGATGGGTGCTCAACAGCTTTGATGGGTGCTCAGCATCCCTGATGAGTGATCGATATCTTTGATGGGTGCTCAGCATCCCAGCCGGACTCTGAGCATCCCTGATGGGTGCTCAACATCTTTGATGGGTGCTCAGCATCCCTGATGGGTGCTCGACATCCCTGATGGGTTCTCAGCATCCCTGGTGGGTGCTCAGCATCCCGACTGGACTCTGAGCATCCCTGATGGGTGCTCAACAGCTTTGATGGGTGCTCAGCATCCCTGATGAGTGATCGATATCTTTGATGGGTGCTCAGCATCCCGACTGGACTCTGAGCATCCCTGATGGGTGCTCAACAGCTTTGATGGGTGCTCAGCATCCCTGATGAGTGATCGACATCCCTGATGGGTTCTTAGCATCCCTGATGGGTGCTCAGCATCTCTGATGGGTGCTCAGCATCCCAACCGGACTCTGAGCATTCCTGATGGGTGCTTATCATCCCCACCAAACTCTCAGCATCCCACACGGGTGCTCAGCATCCCAACCAGACTCTCAGCATCCTAGATGGGTGCTGAACATCCTTGATGGGTGCTCAGCATCCCCAACAAGCTCTCAGAATCCTCACTTGGATGCTCGGCATCCTGACTGGACTCTGAGCATCCATGATGGGTGCTCTACAGCTTTGATGGGTGCTCAGCATCCCGACCGGACTCTGAGCATCCCTGATGGGTGCTCAACATCTTTGATGGGTGCTCAGCATCCCCAACGAGCTCTCAGAATCCTCACTGGGTGCTCGGCATCCTGACCAGACTCTGAGCATCCCAGATGGGTGCTCAGCATCCCTGGTGGGTGCTCAACATCCTCAGAGGGTGCTCAGCATCCCCACCAAGCTCTCAGCATCCCCGCTGGGTACTTGGCATCCCCACCACCCTTGCTTGCTCCCCACTGGGCATGTAGGATCCTCTCTGGGTGCTGGGCATCCCTAGTAGGTGCTCAGCCTGCCTAGTGGGTCCTCAGCATCCCCGACGGGTGGTCTGCATCCCTGACGGGTGCTCACCCACCCCACTGGGCACTTCACATCTCTGCGTGGTGCTTCATATCCCCACTGGGCGCTCAGCATCCCTGATGGGTGCTCAGCATCCACGCTGGGTGCTTGTCCTCCCCGTTGGGTGCTGGGCACCCCAGCCAAAGACCCAGCACCCCTGTGCCTGCAGGATGGCGGTGTGGACTCGGCGTTTAAGCCCACCCGTCCCGGCGCTGGCGCCGGCCCCGTGCGCAAACTCTACCAGGTGAAGGGCAAGAAGAACATCCGGGCGAGCGGGCGGGACCTGAGCTGGGCCAGCTTCAACACCGGCGACTGCTTCCTCCTCGACCTGGGCGAGGTGGGTGGGGGCGACGGGTGGCCCTGTCCCCCCTGTCCCCCCTGTCCCTATCCGTGTCCCCCAGAGCCTCCACGCCCGGTGCGGGGCGAAGCGCAAGGTGGCCTTCTGGGTGTCCATCTGTCCTCTGGGACATCCGTCAGTCCGTTGGGGTGTCCCTCTGGTCGCTGGGGCTGTTTGTCCTCCCGGGTGTCCGTCTGTTGGGTTGTCCATCTGTTTGTCAAAGCATCTGTCTCTCCATCGAGGTATCTGCCAGGTTTGCTGGGTGTCTGTCTGTCCACCTGTTGGTCTGTTGGGTTGTCCATCTGTCTGTCAAAGCATCTGTCCTTCCATTGGGGTGTCTGCCTGATTTTCTGGGTGTCTGTCTGTCCATCTGTTGGTCTATTGGGTTGTCCATCTGTCTGTCAAAGCATCTGTCCTTCCATCGGGGTGTCTGCCTGATTTTCTGGGTGTCTGTCTGTCCATCTGTTGGTCTGTTGGGTTGTCCATCTGTCTGTCAAAGCATCTGCCCTTCCATTGGGGTGTCTGCCTGGTTTGCTGGGTGTCTGTCTGTCCATCTGTCGGTCTGTTGGGTTGTTCATCTGTCCTGCTGGGTGTCCAGCCATCCCCTGGGGCATCTGTCTGTCCTTGGAGATGTCTGTCTCTTGGGGTGTCCACCAACCAGTTGGGGTGTCCCCCTGTCCGTAGGTGTGTTTGATTGTCCATCTGTCTGTCCCTCCATCCTTTGGGGCATCTGGTTACCCATCCGGGTGTCTGTCTGTCCGCCTGGACATCCATCTGTTGGGGCATCTCCCTGGGCCAGCTTCAACCCCAGCGACTGCTTCATCCCCAGCCCGGGCGAGGTGGGTTGGGGGCCACCACGGGATGGCTGCGTCACCGCTGTCCCTCTCCGTGTCCCCAGACCCTCTTCGTCTGGTGCGGGGCCAGGAGCAACGTGCTGGAGCGCAGCAGGGCGCAGGAGCTGGCCGCGGCCATCCGGGACGGCGAGCGGGGCGGCAAGGCTCGCCTGGAGATCGTGGCAGATGGCGAGGAGCCACCTGAGATGCTCCAGGTGCGGCGGGGCCCTGACGTCCCCCCCGGCAGGAGAGGGGGGACCGGGATGTCCCCGGGGGGTGGCTCTGCGATGGCCCCGCTCTCTTCACCCGGCAGGTGCTGGGCCCCAAGCCCACCTTGCAGGAGGGCAGCCCCGAGGAGGACGTCGCGGCCGATCAGAGCAACGCGGCGGCAGCCGTCCTCTACAAGGCAAGGTCACCTCGGGACACCATGGTGGCACCAGGGCTGGTCACGGGGCTGGGCATGGCCAGGGGACACCATGGGGGTCAGGGGGTTGGGCATGGCCAGGTGACACCGTGGTGGCCCCAGGGCATGTATGGGGTTGGGCATGGCTGGGTGACACCATGGGGGTTCCAGGAGTGGGCATGGCCAGGGGACACTGTGGTGGCCCAGGGGCTATATGGGGTTGGGCATGACCTGGGGACACTGTGATGGCCCTCAGACGTATATGGGGCTGGGCATGTCAAGGGGACACCATGGGGGTTCCAAGGGTGGGCATGGCCAGGGGACACTGTGGTGGTCCCAGGGGCTATATGGGGTTGGGCATGGCCAGGGGACACTGTTGTGGTGCCAGGGGGTATATGAGGCTGGGCATAGTGAGGGGACACCGTGGTGGCCCCAGGGGGTATATGGGGTTGGGCATGGCCAGGGGACACCGTGATGGCCCTCAGAGGTATATGGAGCTGGGCATGGCTGGGCATGGCCAGGGGCCACTGTGGTGGCCCCAGGGGGTATATGGGGCTGGGAATAGCCAGGGGACATTGTGGTGGCCCCAGGGGGTATATGGGGTTGGGAATAGCCAGGGGACATTGTGGTGGCCCCAGGGGCTATATGAGGTTGGACATGGCCAGGGGACACCATGGTGGCCCTATTGCTGGGCATGGCTGGGGCATGCTGTGGTAGCCCCAGGAGATATATGGGGCTGGGCATGGCCAGGGGGGACACGGGGCTGGGCATGGCCAAGGGACCCCGGGGTGGCCCCACGGTGACGTCCCGACCGCGGGCAGGTGTCGGACGCGACGGGGTGCATGGACCTGACCCAGGTGGCCGCGAGCAGCCCCTTCAGCCAGAGCCTGCTCTGCTCCGATGACTGCTTCGTGCTGGACAACGGCACCGGCGGGAAGGTCTACGTCTGGAAAGGTGCCCGGGGACGGGGACGCGGGGTGGGACACGCGGGGACAGGGGCCACCGGCGGCGTGGCTCTGACGTCCCCGTCCGCAGGGCGCAAGGCCAACGAGCAGGAGCGGCAGGCGGCCCTGAAAGTGGCCGAGGAGGTCATCGCCCGCTTGGGCCACTCGCCCCGGACGCAGGTGGGTGTGGGCGGCGAGGGGTTCCCCGGGGCTGGCATGGGTGACGTCACCCCGTCCCTGTCCCCGTCCCGGCAGGTGGAAATCCTGCCCCAGGGCCGCGAGACGCCCCTCTTCAAGCAGTTCTTCACCAGCTGGAAGTGAGGGAGCGGGGGACAGCGCCCGGGCCGGGGCGTCACCAGGCTTGTGCCCGCTGTGCCAGCTCCCTGCCAACGCCTGCGCCCCGCTCTGCTGTGCCCGTGGCCACGCCAGCCCCGTCCCTGTGCCAGACACACGCTTGTGCCATCCCCTGCCATCCCCGTCCCCTGCCATCCCCATCCCATGACATTCCCAGCCCCGTGCCACCCCTGTCCCATGCCATCCCCATCCCCTGCCATCCCTGTCCCCTGCCGTCCCCATCCCCGTGCCTTTGCCCATCCCACCCCCATCCCCGTGCCACCCCCAGCCCTGCGCCATCCTCATGCCAATGTCATTCACATCCTTGTGCCATCCCCAAGCCCGTGCCATCCCTGTGCCTTTGCCCAACCCATGCCCATGCCATCCCCACCTCTATGCCATCTCCATCCCTGTGCCATCCCCATCCCTGTGCCACCCCATTTCCATCCCCGTCTCCATCCCCATGCCACCCCCAAACCCATCCCATCCCCATCTTTGTGCCACCCAATCTCCATCTCCATCCCTCTGCCATCCCAATTCCATTCCCATGCCACCCCCAAGCCCACGCCATCCCCATCCCTGTGCCACCCCCAAGCCTGTGCCATGCCCACCCCCAGGCCATCCCCCTGCCTTTGCCCACCCCATGCCCATGTCGTTCCCATCCCGTGCCCACAGTAACGCCGTGCCAACGCTGTCTCCCCACCCTCGCTGCCGTCCCCACGCCCTCACCGCTTCTCTGCTCGTGCCCACACCACCCCCGTGCCACCTCTGTGCCGCATCATCGCCGTGCCCACGCTGTCCCTGTGCCTACAGCCTCTCCGTGCCCACCCTGCGCCCACCCTGCCCCAGTGCCCATGTGTCTCGCCCATCCTGCGCCCAGGCCCGGGCGAATAAAGGGGTCGGTGCCGAGCCCTGTGTCCTGTGCCAGGACAGGGGGACGCAGGGCTGGGGACAGGAGGGGACACAGACAGGGCAGGGCTCTGGCACCGCGGGGGCCATGGCGGTGGCAGGAAGATGTCCCCAGCACCCCGGCGTGATGCCACCCCACACAGGGGGATGCCCGCTGCTGGACGATGTCCTGGGGGCTGGCAGCACCCATGGGTGCCAAGGGGACCGGGGAGCCCTGGCCCCAACGTGGCACGACACAGGCCACGGCACACACCCGGCTGCCAGCCCCGGCTTCCCAGCGTCCCCACATTCCCCGGTGTCCCCAAATCACCCATGCCCCCAAGTCCCTCGCGTCCCCACATCCATGGTGTCCCTGCATCCCAAGCCCCCCTCATCCCGGTGTCCCCGCGTCCCGGTGTCCCAGCATCCCCCCCGCTACCTCCGCAGTCCCCACACCCCGGGGTCCTCCGTGTCCCCAGACCCCCGGTGTCCCCAAACCCACCCCTAACGCCCCTGGGGCCATCCAGACCTCGAGACCCCCTCCGGCTGCTTTGCTGACCCAACCTCCCTCCCTCATTATATCAAAATAATTAGTGCTGGAGCTAATTCTTTAGCCAATTATCCCCGCCTTCGCTGCCCTCTCTGGAGCACGAGCCCGGTCACCATGACCCGTGTCAAGAATTCCCACGCGTGGCTCAGCTTCGCCTTATTAAAAGATTTCTCGTTAGCGCTCCCGGCTGACGTTAGGAATACGTGAGCTCTGCCAAAACACCGGCGTTTCGCCCCGGTTCCACGGTTGCACTCGATGCTCTCAGAGCTCTTTTCCAACCCCAACGATTCGATGGTGCTGTAGCCCCTGCCCGGGATCGCCCGGCCGGATCCTGCTGCAGCCAGCGCCAAGGAAAAGCCCTTTTATTGGTGCCGGGGGGGGTGGGGACGGCCCAGGAGGAGCGAGCAGTGGGGAAGGAGACCCCGGGACCCCGGGCTCGGAGGGGTGGGTGAGCCAGGACCCCCGGTGTCTCCAAACTCCTAAAGCAACACCAAGGAAAGAAACTCAATTGGGGGGGGGGGGAAGGTGGCAGCTGGGCTCTTCCTTGTTCACAGTGAATTTGGGGTGCTGGCGGGGGGGGGAGGGATCCCACGCTCCCAGGTTTTGCTGAAAAAAAAAAAATAAACCCAAACCACCCACTTCGGCCTCGCTGGGTCTCGTCCGCAGGATTTAAATCCCCGCAGCACGGTTCGGGGAGAGGGAAAGGCAGAGCAAACCCCCCCGGGGGGGGACAGCAGGGAGGAAAACACGGGGACGCTGGTGGCAGCCCCCCTGGCAAGCTCTGGGGGGCTGGGGGCGGGGGGGGCAGGGCTGCGGAGCCGCGTTTCGGCTCTCGGTGATGGCGGACCCCGCGAGATGCTAAAATCCAGGCGGTGAGCTCCGTCAGCGAGCCGACGTGGGCAGAGCCGCGTCTGCGTCGCGGCCACCGCGGTTCCGAGGCCACGGCGGCGGAGGGAGCGCGGGGGGGAGAGGCAAATCGTTCCCTGAAAAAGCCCCCTAAGGGATTTGTCGTCCCCTCCTTCAGCCCCGAAGGAGAACTGGCGCTGGGAAGCAGAGCGAGGAGGGGGGAGATCAGCGCGGAGGACAGGATCGGACCCTTCGTCCCGACCGAGGGCCAGCGACGGGGGTGGGCGAGGGCAGAGGAGAGCAGCGCCCGGGTCCCCCCCGCTGCCGAGGGAGCGGGGCAATGGCACTTCACTCGGAGAGAAAAAAAGAAAAATAATAATAAAAAAAAAAAAAAAAGAAGAAATAAAAGCCACAGCAATTTGGAAGAAGGAGGCTGGAGCCAAGCGCTCCCGCGGCGGGGGGACACGGAGCGGCTCCGCTGCCCGCAGCCCCCTCACTCGATCAGTTCCACGTAATTAGCAGGGAACATCCCGAAGTGGCCGTCGGGGCCGTAGCCGCGCCACCAGCCCTCGTCGATCATCTCGATGTTGGTGATGATGTTCTCCGGATCGAAGGAGATCTCGGTGTCGTCGGCTGGAAGGAGACAGAGCGAAGAGAGGGGGGGGTTAAACCCGGCCCCGACCCCCCCCTCCAGCGCAGCCGGGGAGGCCGGGAGCCCCTCGCCCGCCTCGGCCGTCCCTCCCGCAGGGACACGCTCTGCCGGGGACGCGGCCCCCGCCGCACACCCCGCTGCTTAACGGGGGTTTCACGGCTGGAGAAAGCCCGGGCGGCTCAGCCCCGCGCTGCTGCGGGACGCTGGGGGCCAGTAAACCACAAGGTGTGAAAATCCGGGTGACACCGGCTCCGAGGGACGGGGGGAAGACACGGAGCAGAGCAAGAAATAGATATTAAGGGGGAAAAGAGAAGCCATCAGCGTCCTTCGCTCGCTTTTCCAGCTCCGACTCGGGTGGAAGATGCTCTGCCTAACACCCTGCCACGGCATCACCCGGCGTGATGGGTGACGTCCCCAGCCCAGCTCTCTGGGGACAGACTCGGCCCAGCAAAGCCCTCCCCAGTTCAGAGGGAATCACAGAATCCCAGCATGGCGGGGTTGGCAGGGCCCTCTGGGGGTCCCCCAGCCCAACCCCCTGCCCAAGCAGGGTCACCCAGAGCAGGGGGCACAGCACCGTGGCCAGGCGGGGCTGGAATATCTCCAGAGAAGGAGACTCCACAGCCTCCCTGGGCAGCCTGGGCCAGGGCTCCGGCACCCTCAGAGGGAAGAAGTTCTTCCTCGGGTTCAGCTGGAGCTTCCTCTGCTTCAGTTTGTGCCCATTGCCCCTTGTCCTGTCGCTGGGCACCACTGGAAAGAGTCTGGCCCCGTCCTCCTGACCCCCACCCTGCAGATATTTAGAGGCATTTTGAAGGTCCCCTCTCAGCCTTCTCTTCTCCAGGCTGAACAAGCCCAGCTCCCTCAGCCTCTCCTCATAGCAGAGATGCTCCAGTCCCCTCCTCATCCTCGCAGCCCTGCGCTGGACTCTCTCCAGCAGCTCCTCATCTTTCTTGACCTGGGGAGCCCAGCACTGGACCCAGCACTGCAGATGGGGCCTCCCCAGGGCAGAGCAGAGGGGAAGGAGAACCTCCCTCGCCCTGCTGCCCACACTCCTCCTCATGCACCCCAGGATCCCATCGGCCTTCTGGGCACCCAGGGCACGCTGCTGGCTCATGGTCACCCTGTCGTCCCCCAGCACTCCCAGTCCCTCTCCACAGAGCTGCTCTCCAGCAGGTCACCCCAGCCTGTGCTGGTGCCTGGGGTTGTTCCTCCCCAGGGGCAGGACCCTGCCCTTGCCCTGGTTGAACCCCATCAGGTTCCTCTCTGCCCAGCTCTCCAGCCTGTCCAGGTCTTGCTGGATCCAGCACAGCGTTACTGGTGCATCCACCGCTCCTCCCAGTTTGGTGCCATCAGCAAACTTGCCGGGAAGAAACTCTCTGGAAAGCCGGCTCTTACCAGCCTGGTAGTCGTAGAGCGCGCGGGCACACAGCCCCTTCCCCGCCAGGTCCGGCGGCTGCTGGTACTCCGCCGAGTAGTCGTATTTGCCATCGTCGACTTGTTCCTGCGGGAAGGAGAGAGGCAGAAGAGGAGTCAGCGGTGTGCAGGATGCCGCGCCAGGCTGCCCGTGCTTCGTTAGCCGCGGCACGGGTCTGCGGTCGGGGGTCTCACCGCCCCGACGCGCAGGTCGGGGGTCTCAGCACCCCGACGCGCAGCACGCGGGGTGCCCGTCGCCGGATGGAGCGGGAGGTGCCGCACAGCGGGAATCGCGGGAGGAAACCCGGGGAGGGAGGAGTACAACCCCGTGCAACACCCAGAGATGTCGCTCAGCCCCCCGCGCCCGGGGAGCCGCGTGCGGGACGGCGCGGGGGCCCCTCCGGAATAAAAACACCGGCTCTGGGGGCTCCCACGCGTCTCTGCCGGGAGATGAAGGAGAGGAGGCTGCAAACCGGCCTCGGGCTCACAAACCGGCACCGATCCCGCGGTGCCTCCGGCCCCGCCGCCGGCATCACAACCAGAAATACCGGAGACCGGCGGCAGACAGCCCTGCTGGAAGCCGATCCCTCGGGATCTCCGCTCAGACAGCGGCTCCTCACCCCTGCGTTTAAGCCCGGCGGAGCTGGACGAGCTCCAGCTCCCCTTTTCCAAGCGTTTCTCCCTCGTTACCATCTGCAGACCTGACTTTTCTTGCGCACAGAAAGGCCGAGGGGATCGCTCGGCCCGTCTCCCGCTCCTCCCGAGCCAGCCGGACGCTTCCAGACAAATTCAAGCATGTGAAAATTAAGTAGGTTGGAAATGCTTCTGGTTTGGGGGGGCAGACGACACAAGATGGATGAATAGAGGAGAGGAAACCAAACGGCCGTGGCATCTCCAAGGGAAATACTGCAGCGTGACACAACCCCGCTATTAGACACCGGAGAATCTGACAGCACACGCCAAGAATAGCCGGGCTGTGCTGGCTCCGCTGGTTTGGGGACGTGCAAAGAAGCGGGAGGAGGAGGAGAAAGCGCTGTGGCGAGGAGGCTGACGGGGGGCTCCCCCCTTGCCCCCTCCCGGGGGTCCAGGGACGGGGGCAGCGACGCCCGCCGGGGCACCCCGGGGCGCGGGATGGGTGACGGGGCTGGGCGCTGGGAGGGGACACGCAGGGGCACCCCCTCGCCGCGCGTCCGCAGCCCGAGAGCTCCGGGGCTTCTCGGTTTCCTCCTGATTTAGCCCAGGCTCCGAGCACGGGAGTGTTTGCACCCAGAAGGAAGGGGTGCTCCGAGAAGGGTCCCAGAGCCAGCCGAGAAGGGTCCCAGACAGCCTCAGAGACGTGACAAAGCCACGCTCTCTCGCTCGAGGGTCCCATCCGGCTCCCGGCCACCCCCTTCCCAGCCGGGGTCCTCCATCCCCCCCCCGTGCACCCACCTGAGGGGGTTCTTCGTAGATGGCCGAGGCGTCCGGCGGCTCCTCGTACAGATCCGCCTCTCCCGCCTGGGAAGCCGGGACGCTGGAGTTGTACCCGGAGTCGCATCCTGCGAAAGGAACACGCGGTGTCTCGCCACGATATCCGTCACCAGCACCCGTCCCCGTCCCCTCGCTCGTCCGACTCCTGCTCCGGGCTGAAGCCGCCAAGCTTCTGGGGTGAGGTGGTCCCCGCAGAGGGGACGGGGACGGCGAGAACGAGCCCACCCGCGGGGCAGGAAGGGGTTTCGGGAAGGACACAAAGCACGAGGGAGAGATCCGGGGTCTCCGACGGCGCAAGGAACCGGCGCGCTGGGGATGGACGGCTGCCAAGCTGCCGGCCGGAACGCGGCGGGGAAGGCTCGGGACGGAGACCCTGGCCAAGAGCAGCATCTAGCGGCAACGCGGCCGGGGGACGGCCCCAGCTTGGCCCTGGGACCCCCAGCTCGGCCTTCAGACCCCCAGCTTGGCCCTGGGACCCCCAGCTCGGCCCTGGGACCCTCAGCTCGGCCCTGGGACCCCGACTTGGCCCTGGGACCCCCGGCTCAGCCCTGGGACCTCCAGGTCAGCCCTGGGACCCCCAGCTTGGCCCTGGGACCCCAGCTCGGCCTTCAGACCCCCAGCTCGGCCCTGGGACCCCCAGCTCGGCCCTGGGACCCCCAGCTTGGCCCTGGGACCCTCAGCTCGGCCCTGGGACCCCCAGCTCGGCCCTCGGACCCCGACTTGGCCCTGGGACACCCAGGTCAGCCCTGGGACCCCCAGCTCAGCCCTGGGACCCTCAGCTCGGCCCTCGGACCCTCAGCTCGGCCCTCGGACCCCGACTTGGCCCTGGGACCCCCGGCTCAGCCCTGGGACCCCCAGCTCAGCCCTGGGACCCCCCAGCTCAGCCCTTGGACCCCCAGCTCAGTCCTGGGACCCCCCAGCTCAGCCCTGGGACCCTCAGCTCGGCCCTGGGACCCTCAGCTCAGCCCTCAGACCCCCAGCTCAGCCCTGGGCCCCTCAGCTCGGCCCTCGGACCCTGAGCTCAGCCCTGGGACCCTGAGCTCGGCCCTTGGACCCCCAGCTCGGTACTGGGACCCCCAGCTCGGCCCTGGGACCCTCAGCTCGGCACTCGGACCCTCAGCTCAGCCCTGGGACCCCCAGCTCTGTACTGGGACCCCCAGCTCGGTACTGGGACCTTCAGCTCGGTACTGGGACCTTCAGCTCGGCCCTGGGACTCCCAGGTCAACCCTGGGACCTCCAAGCTAGGCCCTGGGACCCCCGGCTCAGCCCTGGGACCCCCAGCTCGGCCCTGGGCCCCTCAGCTCGGCCTTCGGCCCCCGACTTGGCCCTGGGACCCCTGGCTCAGCCCTGGGACCTCCAGGTCAGCCCTGGGACCCCCAGCTCGGCCCTGGGACCCCCAGCTCGTTACTGGGACCCCCCAGCTCAGCCCTTGGACCCCCAGCTCAGTCCTGGGACCCTCAGCTCGGCCCTCGGACCCCCAGCTCAGTCCTGGGACCCTCAGCTCGGCCCTGGGACACCCAGCTCGGCCCTCGGACCCCCAGCTCAGTCCTGAGACCCCCGGCTCAGCCCTGGGACCCCCAGCTTGGCCCTGGGACCCCCAGCTCGGCCCTGGGACCCTCAGCTTGGCCCTGGGACCCCCAGCTCGGCCCTTGCACCCCCAGCTCGGCCCTGGGACCCTGAGCTCAGCCCTGGGACCCCCAGCTCGGTACTGGGACCCCCAGCTCGGCCCTTGGACCCCCAGCTCGTTACTGGGACCCCCAGCTCAGCCCTGGGACCCCCAGCTCGGTACTGGGACCCCCAGCTCGGCCCTGGGACCCCCAGCTCGGTACTGGGACCCTCGGCTCGGCCCTGGGACCCCCAGCTCGGTACTGGGACCCTCAGCTCAGCCTTGGGACCCCCAGCTCGGCCCTGGGACCCCCAGCTCAGCCCTGGGACCCTCAGCTCGGCCCTGGGACCCTCAGCTCGGTACTGGGACCCCCAGCTCGACCCTCGGACCCCCAGCTCAGTCCTGGGACCCCCAGCTCGGCCCTGGGACTCCCAGGTCAACCCTGGGACCTCCAAGCTCGGCCCTGGGACCCCCGGCTCAGCCCTGGGACCCCCAGCTCGTTACTGGGACCCCCAGCTCGGCCCTGGGACCCCCAGCTCGGTACTGGGACCCCCAGCTCAGCCCTGGGACCCCCAGCTCGGCCCTGGGACCCCCAGCTCGGCCCTGGGACCCTCAGCTCAGCCCTTGGACCCCCAGCTCGGCCCTGGGACCCTGAGCTCAGCCCTGGGACCCTGAGTTCGGCCCTGGGACCTCCAGCTCGGTACTGGGACCCCCAGCTCAGCCCTGGGACCCCCAGCTCAGCCCTGGGACCCCCAGCTCAGGCCCTGTCGCTGGGGTGGGTGGCAGAGAAAGCACCATGAGCTGCACTGGAACCACCAAAGAAAACCCGCTTCGGGCTGAGGCGTTTCGCTGAACGGGCTCGCTCCAGGGGTTCGGTTCTACCCAGGCACGTCTCGGCGTATCTGGGGAAAGGCAGCTGGGGGGCTGCTGCCCAGCTCCCACCTCCCTGAAGCAAAGCCCCGGAGCAGAGCGGAGCCTGGCGAGCTGGGGGACGAGAAACCACCCAGCCCTTCCAGAACAACCCCTTCAGGCCTGGGGCTGGCGAGGGGCTTGTGACAGGGGCATGGAGTGACAGGACGAGGGGTGATGGCGTCAAACGGAAAGACGCAAGATTTAGATTAGATCTAAGGAAGAAATTCTGCACCCTGAGGGTGGTGAGGCCCTGGTCCAGGCTGCCCAGAGCAGCTGTGGCTGCCCCCTCCCTGGCAGGGTTCAAGGCCAGGTTGGACGGGGCTTGGAGCACCCTGGGCTGGTGGAAGGGGTCCCACGGCAGGGTTGGAACGAGATGAGCTTCAAGATCCAGGACAAGGGGCAATGGGCACAAACTGAGGCACAGGAAGTTCCGTCTGAACATGAGGAGGAACTTCTTCCCTCCGAGGGTGACAGAGCCCTGGCCCAGGCTGCCCAGGGAGGCTGTGGAGTCTCCTTCTCTGGAGATATTCAAGACCCGCCTGGACGGGGTCCTGTGCAGCCTGCTGTAGGTGACCCTGCTTCGGCAGGGGGGGTTGGACTAGATGACCCACAGAGGTCCCTTCCAACCCCTACTATTCTGTGATTCTGTGATTCTGTGATCCCTCCCAACCCAAACCATTTCATGATTTAAGGACAAGGCAGCACCTCCAAGCCACCCACGGCACACGGGGACACCTTCCCGATACGGCCAGCCCTCCTCCAGACCCACCCATCCCACCCAAACCACCCGAGAAGGGACGCGGCGTCTCAGCACCCGCAGAGAAAGCCCTTCGCCGCCCGGCTCCCTCCCCTGCCCTGCCAGCCCAGCGCCGGCGGCGAGGGCAGCGAAGCCCTTGGAGCCCCCGCATCGACGACGCGCAGCCCCACTGGTCCTTACTGGGATGGCCAAGCCCTGTCTACCTGCCAGAGCTGGCCGCCGTCCCCGCGCCTCGCTGCCCGGAGGGCAGAAAGCCGCCCTTCGCTGCGTCCCGAAGGCGCTTGGGAAAGCTCCGAGGGCGAA
Source organism: Opisthocomus hoazin (assembly GCF_030867145.1). NCBI lineage: Eukaryota > Metazoa > Chordata > Aves > Opisthocomiformes > Opisthocomidae > Opisthocomus > Opisthocomus hoazin. The sequence goes on from NC_134441.1 coordinate 2,480,142, forward strand.
GCTCAAAGCAGGGAGGGCTGGAGAGAGGCTCTGGGGGTGCACGGAGCTAAATTTCAGCTTTTCAGCCAGATGTCCTCACCCCCTCGGCTGCTGAGGTCCGAGACGGAGCCGAAGGGACCTCTGCAGCGGGCAGCAGCGGCTCTGCTCCTTCCCCAGCCCCAGCAGCGCGCTCAGCCCTCGCCGGCCCCTCCAGCCGGCCACCGAGCCCCAAGATCCGCTCGCACCCTCGCCGAGGCGTAGGGAAACGGAACAGAAACTCGGAGCCTGGCCTCAACGTGCCCAACTTTGGGGATCCCAGCTGGAAACGCTTCGGCGAGGCAGCCAGGCCACGTACCTGCTGCGGGTACCGGCGAGGAGGAGGGGGCGAAGGAGGCCGGGGGAGCGTCCCGGGACGGAGAGACGGGAGAAGCAGCGCTCGGCACCGAGTTCACCTCCTTCTGCAGGAAAGGGCTGCGAAGCTTCCCTAGAAAAAGGAGTCAAACACGCTGCAGAAACCGGGCGGGCATCGAGGCTTCCAGCCGCACGGCGACAGCCCCGCGACGCCCCGGGGGTTCGTCACCGCAGGGTGTTGGTCGGATGCTTTTCTGCCTTAGGGGCCCGCTGCTGGGTTCTCCTCCTCAGCAGGATTTTCCAGCTCTAATCCTGGTTGTGGAAAACAAGTTGGTCTGCTGGGTACAGCAGGAGCTGCAGCCAAGCAAAAGAAGGAAAAAAAAGATCTAATTTTGGGGAGGAGGAGCAGCCGGAGGACACCGCCGCCTCTCCACGCCGCTGTCTGGAGCACTCTGAATTTCACAGGCGTTAGGACCAGCAACTGGGAGAGGCCCGATTCCAGCTGGTGGCTGCCAGCCTCCGAAGCCGACGGCTTTCCTTCGGCAGCCGGTAATTCTTTGCCGTTATCTCCCCCATCTCCGCCTCCGGACGCAAACAAAAGCGAAGCAGCAGCGTCAGGAGGCAAGCCCTACCCCAGCGCAGCAGGGAATCGGCACCGAGACCTGCCCCGAGCCGAGCCGGTGCCAGGGCATTTGTCTCCCTTCCCGCCATCGCACAGCACCGAATATTAACACCGACGAGGGAAATCCCGAGGGATTTCTCACCCTCAGACACCAGCCTCCCCCGGTGACGTTCAAACAGCAAGCAAGCCGCTTCCCCGCCGCGGGATTCCACCCGGTCCCAGCGACGGCTCGCCCGCCCAAGCCAGCGCGCTCGCGCTCCGACCACGGAATCAAAGTGCTTATTCCCAACTAATTCAGGCCGCTTTCGCGGCGGTTGAGCTGCGGAGGAGACGTTCGCCCAGCGACATCACGTGTTGGCGGCGACTTCCTCAGCTGCCTTTCAGCTTTGGGTTTCACGGCTTCCTGGTTTCCAGCTGACAGAGCAGATCGGTCTCTCCCTTTAGGATGCACCCCCAGTGCAAAAAATTGGGTGGAATTCACGGCAATCAGGATAGATTGCGACAGCGGTCCCTTCCTGGCACTAATATATTTAATTCTTGTTTTAAAAATGTAATTTCAGCTTCAGAAGTGGCTTCAAAGCACGGCAAACTTCCCAATCAGCTGGTAAAACCCGGCGCAGCCCGCAGCAAAACGCCTTAGCGCGACAAACCTCACGTCAGCTGGGTGTGCTGAGCGCTACCCGCGCTCAGCATGGCCTCACCGGCAGCGCACCCACCCCAAACCCGTCGGGAGAGGCGGGGGGGAACCGGCTGGCGCTGCCGGCCCCGCTGCGAGCGCTGCGCCCGGTGCCGTACCTGGCTGGGACGCCGTCACCGCCTCGGCTGGCACCGACTTCTCCCTCTGCTTGAAGATGTCCCGGGGGTTCACCGCCCGCTGCGCTATCAGCGACGCAGCCTCCTGCCAAGGCGAAGAGCCCCCCGGCCCCGCGGTCAGGGCACCCCGGCCTTGAGACGGGGAGCGGGGGGCTGAGCCGGCGCCGCGAAGCGTACCTGGGCTTTCTCCACCGACTCGCTTCTCTTGAAGCCCTTCCGCTGCCTGGCTTCATACTCCTCGGCTTGCTCCTTCTGTAGAAGAAGAGAGGGTTTGCTGCAGCCTCTGTGGGGGCCAAGCCAGCCCCCTCCTTCCCCATCCAGCCCCCTCCTTCCCCATCCAACCCCCTCTTTCCCCATCCAGCCCCCTCCTTCCCCATCCAGCCCCCTCCTTCCCCATCCAGCCCCCTCCTTCCCCGTCCGCTCCCCGGGACCGGAGAAACTGGAACAAGGAACAGACACGGCGACGGAGGGCGAACGGGGAGGAAACTCTGGATCTGGGAGGGAGACACAGGAGGTTTGTCGGGCTGAGGACAAGGACTTGGGTTTCCTCCGGTGTCCCCAGGCTCTTCTCCAGAAATGAAGCTCTGCTTTGCCCCGAGGCTGCGGCTGGACCGGCCGTGGGGAGCACGCAGCCGGCGTGAGCAGAGGTACGAAGTGAGACCCAACGAAATCCAGAGACCTGGAGGACCAGCCCATGGCACCTCGCCTGTCGGAGCGCGTCCGTGGGTCTTCCCACAGCCCCCACCTGCCGTGACAGCCCGCGGGGGGACTCGGCCGTCACCCGCAGCGTGGTCTGCACCACGGCACCCCGTCCTCTCTGGCACGGAGGATGCCATGACAGCGCCGAAGCTCACCCATTGCTGCTGCTCCTTGTCCCTGGTCTCTGCCTCCTGCTGCTGCTGGAGCCTCCTGCGGTGCCAAACGACAAACCAGGGTTAACGAACAGGCAGGACGAGAGGTTTGCTCGGCACGGGGCTGCCCTGGGAGCTCACCCTGCTGCAGCTACACAGGGAAGACCAGAGGAAGGACGGTCCCCCTCGCCTCTGGGGTCAGATGGGAGCCACGGACCACCCCAGAGCTGCGCAGGGGGCAACAGCAAGGAGAGAGGGGCAGAGCAGCAGGAGCTGCTTCAAACATTGCGACCAAACTGGGGAAACTTCTTCCTTCAGGGGCACGGACGTGAGCACCGGGCACGGAGGGGCCGGGTGGACTTCCCCATCCGAGCTCGCAACAGGAAGGCAGTGCCCGCCGCAGATGGAGCTCCAGCAGCGAACAGGGGTCACGCCAGGCTTGGAGAGGAAGGAAATCAGCACGGTGCCGGGCCCCGCGCACGCCACGTCCTCTCCGCAGGGCTCGGAGCCCTCCAGGAGCCAGCCCAGACCTCTGGCACCTCCAAGCAGCGGCCACGGGTTTCAGTGATGGGGTTCAGATGCACCCTGCAAAGGGGGGAGACTTGGACAGGCAGGGAGACCCACGGATGATGCCAGACAAGCAGCCAGGCTTGTCGGCGGTCTGGCCAGGGAGAAGACGCTCTCGGCACCCCGGGGCTTGCTGAGGACACCCGAGGAGCCCGTGGGGCAGCCACGTCAGCCGGGTCAGGAAGGCGAACGCAACTCATTCCCACGTCAGCAGGAACAAGACCAACGTTGGGGTTGCACGGGGCTACCAGGAGGATCGGACCCCGGACCGACGTTGGGGTTACATGGGGCTACCAGGAGGATCAGACCTCGGACTGACGTTGGGGTTGCACGGGGCTACCAGGAGGATCAGACCTCGGATCGATGTTGGGGTTGCACGGGGCTACCAGGAGGATCGGACCCCGGACCAACGTTGGGGTTGCGTGGGGCTACCAGGAGGATCAGTCCTCAGACCGACGTTGGGGTTGCATGGGGCTGCCAGGAGGATCAGACCCTGGATCAACGTTGGGGTTGCACGGGGCTACCAGGAGGATCAGAGCCCGGACCGACGTTGGGGTTGCACGGGGCTACCAGGAGGATCAGACCTCGGATTGCTGTGCCCGAGGGGGCAGCCGGGCTGAGCCCGCCCCAACGCAAGCCGAGGCAGATCCCCTCCGCATCTGCTGCCTTCAAGGAGGTTTCCCGGCATGGCGGACGCACGGGCACGATCTGCTGCTCCCAGGGGATGAACCCTCCGTGGGCAGCGTGGGGCTGGGGGGGGACAGCAGCTCGGGAGGGGTGGGGACAGGGCAAAGAGAGCAAAGCCGGGAGATGCCGGAGAGCGGGCCGGGCTCCGGGCACCCTCACACTCGCCAGCGGCAAGGACTCACTTCTGGGCTTCGATCTCGTTGGATCTCGCTTTATATCTCTGCTCTCGCCCCGCCGCTTCCTGCAGCTCCCGCTCCCGCCGCTCCCTCTCCAGCCGCTGCCGCTCCTCCTCCGCTCTCCTCTTCTCCTCCAGCCGCCGGTTTTCTTCGTCTTTCTGATGGGGAGACGTGGATCAGGCCGTGGGTTTGATCCTGCCAGCTCCGAGAACCCCCCCAGCTCTTCGCCCGTCAGGCTGTGCCACCGGCCGGCGCAGCGGATGTCCCGGCAGCTCCCACGGCACGCGGCGCCCGTAACGCTTCCGCAGCCTGAAGACTCGTGCACTAGGGCTAAACCACTGGTTTTTTGGCGTAAAGCAACCCAAATGAGAAGGAAGCACGGAGCGGGCTCGCTCCGCTCGTCAGCCTTGGAGAGCTGCCTTCAGAAAGGGCAAACCCAGCCCTCGCCCAAACGGAGCTCACCCGCCGCGAGCCGGGCTGCAGCCCAGCCCTCTCCCCCTGCGCCCCGAGCCAAATTAAGACGAGATCGAAAGCACCTTGCTCCTCAAGGCTCATTTCCTCCTCCCCTCGCACCCCGAGGCCGCAGGAGCTCTGCAGCCGGCCCGGCTCGGCGCCGCTCGGGGTCTCGGGGCAGCAGACCCCAGGTCACGGAGGGAAGGCGCAGGCGGAGAGAGATCTCCGGCTAAACCCAGCACCTCATCCCGCTCGCGCCCAGCCGCTGGCGAGAAGCGGCACCGCTCACCTCGGCTTTGGCCCAGAAATTATCTTTGTTGACCCTCTTGATTTCGGACATCGCGTTCGTCTTCTGGTAGACGGAGCCCTGGGGGGAGGCAGCACGCGTGAGCGGCAGTCGCTGAGCAATCGCCAGCTTTGCATTCCCCCGCAGAAATTTGTCCCCGCGCCTTCCTGACAGCTTCCTCCTGCTGCTGCGGGACCGGCCGGGCCCCCTTTGCCTTCCCCCGGCAGCGGGGACCCAGAAACCCCTCAGGGGGCCGGGCGGAAAGGCTCAGCACAAGATATTTAGCATGAAGAATAAAAAAAAATAAAGAGACACTTTGTGATAGAGCAGAACAGCCTAACGGGCACGCCGCCGCGTTCAGCACGGTCTGTGACTCTCTGAAAGCCACCGTCACCCGCCGCTTCGCCCCGGACGGTAACGCACGGCCGGCTGCAGCCCCGCGACGTGCGCGTTGCCAAAACCGGGGACTTCCAGCCCGGTTTTCCTCTCGCCTCAAGCGAAAATCAGGTTGCCAAAGCACCGCGGAGCCCCGGCCGGAGCAGGCAGCAGAGAACGGACCGGGGCACCCGGGAACCAGGCACCGGCACGGCGAAGCGGGGCCGGGGCCGGCGAGGCTCTCGCACGGCTCGGGTTTGCTCTCCCGCCGCGTCTGGGAGCGGGGTCGAGCGGCGCAGAGCCGGGGAGCGCCGAGAAACGGCCGAGAAACCCCGCTGGCCTGTTGAGAAAACACCTCCCGACGCGACATTTCCACGTAGGCAGAGGGGAAGCCGCCGAGAGCTCCGGCCTCGACGCTCGGCAGCACGGGGGGAAGCCGCAGTTTTCGCCGCCACGGCTCCCTCCCTGTCCCTCGGCTGCGCCCCAGCCTCGGAGAAGCCCCAGGCCTCGCCGATGCTCCGCAAATTCGCAAAGCTGGAGCTTGTGTGTCTCTAAAAAAACCGAACGGAACCAGGGGGAATCGGTCCTGCGTCAGAAAATGGCTGGGTCTGGGGAGAGGAGAGCTCAGGCTTTGCGTTCGCTGCGAGGACAGCTCGGCTCTGCCACCACCACGTGCCCTGATTCACCCCGCAACGAGCCAGAGAGAGGAGCTGGTGCTGGGGAAGATCCACAGCCCCTTCCACCACTCGGTGTTGGTGGCCCTGGACTCTGTCCCAGCCCGACCGTGAGCCCGGAGGGACCAGGAAGCCCCCCCGCAGCCAACTCACCACAGGAGCTTGAGGGCCCGAGTCCTGGAACCTGCTGCTCTCCTTGTGGAAGTTGTAGTTGGCCCCGGAGGCCTTGGCGACCTTCTCCATGATGAGCTCCGGCTCCACGTCCTCCTCCGCGCGGGCGTTGATGGTGACGTGAGCCCCCTGCGCGGGGAGAAAGCCGGCACCGGGGTGAGACGACGACTCTGGAAGCCACCAAACCCACCCAGCCGCTTTCAGAGGTCCCGTCCACGCTCCCGGAGCTCCCAAGGAAAGGAAGAGGGCTCAGGTGAGACGGAGAGGCCACCAGCCACTCGAAGATAACGCAGCGCCGGGAAAGGAAATGTTCACCGGGGGGGGGTTGTGCAGCCACCCAGCCTCCGGAACGCGCGGCTGGGTCCCGCACGGCGGCGAGCATCGGTGCCGGGGCAGCGCTCGCAGCCTCTCCCGGCCACGCAGACGTCTCCGGGCCACCCCAAAGAGCGGCGTGAGCCACGCAGGGCACGGGCTCCCCACAAGCCGGGGCGGGGGGAACGCGACGAGGAGACCACCAGACCTTGAGGAAGTTGGCGACGGTGCTGACGTGGTTGGCGCAGGCTCCCTTCCTGACGTCGTTCACGCCTTCGCCAGTCTGCGCAGAGAAACCCTCGCCTTACCGGGCGGTCCCACCCGGGGCCGGTTTCGCAGCGTCTCGCTCTCAGCCCGCAAACCCTCCGCGGCGGGGGCTCCGCGCGGACGCAGACCCCGCTCCGCAGCCAGCACGGCTCGGAGGGACGCGGCGAGCGTCCCGCCCGGGGACAACGGCCACGCCGTCAGGGCTCCAGGCTCCGGCCGACGCTCCCTTCCACCCACCCCGGGCGGGCTCAGAGCCGCTCACGAGCTCGCAGCCGAGGAGCCACAACAGGGAAGCGAATCCTTGCTTCGCCTGCGTCCACGGGGCTTGGACCACGAGCCCGCGGCGGCGGGCACGGCTCGCGGCGGGGATCCGACGCGTTGGGCACCGAGCACTCGAGCGCGGATCCAAGGGAGGACCCAGCGGTTTATCCCCACCGGGTTCCCCACTCACCCAGTTGACAAGGACGTATTTGGGCAGGCCGGAGTTGGGGTCCTTCACCCGGCAGAAGGCGTACATCACCTTCCCGCTGTTGAGCTCCTCCACCATCTCCTCCAGGCCACCATCTGCCCGGGAGAGACGCGAGACAACGTCAGACGCACGGCGCGCGCGGCGGGGACGGCCGTGGTGCCAAGGCTGTCTACGTCCCGGAGATTATCCCTGGTGGATCTGGAGTTGTCCTGCACCGAGCGCCTCAGAGCCCTCGCGTTCACCCTCGTCCCTCCGCTGCCTGCTCGCTGGCGCAGGGGCCGGGTCTCAGCCCGCTCCCCCCCATCCCCAGCAGCCTTCGGCGCCGGAACTCCTCTTCCTCAGACCTTCGCTGCCACAACTCAACGACCGGAAAGATCCCGGGTGCGTAACGCAAGCCAGGTGATGGCAGAGAAGGGAAAGGAGACGCTCACCCGCCCCGCGCTAACCAGAGGCTTTAACCGGAGCAGGCAACTGCAAACGGCCCCCGGGTCCCCGCGCGAAGCCGCGCCGCGAGGTCTCCGGCGAGCACCTCCTCCGCCGGAAAACAGCTCGGCCGGAGCGCGGAACGGTCCGGAGGAGCAGCGGAGAAACCGGCTACGCCTTGTTCCCGTGCCACCCTCCGCGCCGTGACGAGCTCTGCTGCACCAGATGGCAAGGAGAGAAGCAGCCGAGACGCCGGCGCGGGGTAAGGTGACGCTCGCCGGCGCTGGGGGAAACTCCTGTCCTGGCGCTTTGCTCGCTGGAGCTCGACCCGTGGCGGGGGCTGCTCCCAGCTGCGCGCGGGGCCGAGGAGGAGAGCCCACCTCTGCCGAGGGGAAAAACCCGCGCCAGGCGGCGAGGGCTGCGCCGCCCCACGAACCGCAGCGTGGCTCCCGCTACAAACAGGGGCCAAACAACAACCAGAAAAGGAGGAAAAACGCTAAAACCACGTGCTCTCGTGGTGAAAAAAATCCCCCAGGCCACGGTTCCTCCTCCTTCGGTTCGCCTGGCCCCCGAAAAGCGGAAAACGAGCTGCCGCTCACCACCCGACGCCGCAGCGCCCGCGCAGCCGAGCGCTTTGCTCCGCACTGCAGCAGGACCCGAGATCGTTTTCTTCTCCGCCATTAAATATTTAAACTTCGGCTCTAAATTCGGCGCGGTGCTTTCCGAGCCCGGCAGGGAAGCTTACGGCTGGAGCCGCTCGGCGGACGGAGCCCTCGCCGGGCAGCGTGTTGGCCGGGTCCATGTTTGATGCCGTGGCACCGGGCACGGAGCGACGCAAAGGGAGGCGCTGGGAGGAGCAGAGCTCCGCGGTGAGGTCGGGGCTCTGGTGACAGGGAGCGGTGACAGGGACCCAGCTAAGCGGGGTCCAGCACCAAAACCCCACGGGAATTCAATTTA